>NC_060157.1:1881507-1937111 GCF_021292245.1 Micropterus dolomieu
TATGATGCATTAGGACCGTTTACTTTACCCTAGTCATTAGGACACTTTCATCCACATATTTGTGCCTCTGCTGGTCAGATCATAAATCTGATTGCAAGCCGTTGGGGTTTTCCCAGGCTACATGCAAATCAGGGTTGACCCTTTCCAGTCTGGTATAAGGTGGTAGTGGACCTTGAGCTCATTGTTAACTGTCCACGTGCCAGAAGAACAACAACTTTTGCGCAGTGTTATGATAACCATAACAGTTTTTTAATGTTCTTTTTGTCGGACTTTGATGAACATGTCAGACTGTGCTATGACTGCCTGGTGAAGTAACGATTGTAAATGTCTTTTGTACTAACTGCCAAGAAAGTGCACTATTGGTGTATTAGTATGTAAATTGGGATTAGGAGTTAGCGAGACTGTTTCATCGAGAGCGCTGCTTTTTGAAGCCTGGGTAGCTCAGTCGGTAGAGCATCAGACTTTTAATCTGAGGGTCCAGGGTTCAAGTCCCTGTTCAGGCGACATCCCTGTGCTGACTATAAATCTGATTGCAAGCCGTCGCAGTCCACAAGAAATACTGTACTCATTGAGTACGGTATTTATATGCAGTACTGCAATTTGCTTTTGAGAGTAGATTTCTTACCTATTCTCATTTCGGAATGTCCGGATGATGGATGCTACAGTGTACCTGCTCAGATTTGGCTGTACTCTTTGCCCAGCCTCCCTCATTGGTAGACCGTGGTTGACCACATGATCAACCAACGTGGCTTGATTCTCATCAGAGATTACGGTCCTTGGCCTTCCATGGCCTAACTCGTCCCCAGTCCTCCTCCTCCTCCTCCTCTTACTCTTACTCTTACTCTTACTCTCACTCTCACTCCTCTGGCTCTGCCTCTGTTTCCAATGTTGGCATCCATTGCTCCATTGAAGAGCTCACCTGTTGCCCTTTTATGCTAAAGCTCTGATTGCTAATTGTAAAACTGTGACGGGTGTTTGCCCTTGTGATGAGTCAGTGTGCATATTTGAATGGCAGTGTTCCTTGTGAAAACAAGATTTTTGCTGCATGAAACTTGTGCCAAAAGCAGAGAATTGTGTGTAGTGTTTTGAAAAATGTGTGTTTTAGAACTGCAATTTGAGTGTAAAGCAGGAATTGTGCTTGTTATCAGAATTGGTTGGTGAATGAGTTACATGTTGTGGTCATTGTGTCTCAAGTACCTGAATTTGTGTGTAAACAATTGAGAAAAACTGTAAGTGCGCATGCTCACGGATTGAATTGTGTGTGGTGAGCCGCCTGCCTTTACAGGTTTCCTGGTGTTTTCAGAGTGTAAAGTGCATGGAGGTCTGGACATTTGGATTCTTGCAGGTTAATTGAAGGTGGTAACACTTTGAAACGTCGTTCTAAATGATTGTGGGTTTTGTGTTGGAATTTGCGATATACGTAGATGTTAAGTCATGTCAGATTTTGCAAAGAATATAAATTACAAACTTCCAAGATAGTACCAATTCTGCCGCGGTGATGGTGTTTTGGTAATATTTGCATTTTGTTACATCATTTCCTTGTAGAAAGGACAGATTAAAGATTTGCATACCGCAGTCTTTTAAAATCTGCATAAACTGCAATATCTGCAGTTCAGCCGAATTTATTGTGTATTGTGGGTGCGATATGTCTATAGTGCGATAAATATTTACCTATTCAGTCTATTGCCTCTCTTTTTATAGATCATTTAATATGCAGGAATATCATGAAGTTTTTTAATGTACAGGGAGACTCCTTTTTTATGTGATTTGTTGTAATGTGTGTCATCCGCAGTTATGACTCCAACATGGACGACAGCCGGGACAACAAGAAGAACCGTTTCTCCAACACAATGGTCTTCATGGAGGAGTATCTCAACAACGTCCTGAATGACGAGCTGCCATTCCACGACGAGGAGAAAAACAAACTCACATACGAGGTCCGTCCTCACTCTTCTGCTTGCTCTCTCATTTTAGGTCTCTCTCCATCCTTCAGTGTTCAACTGGTCTCCTGTTTTCTGTTGTTTTTTTCTTTAGGTGGTGAGTTTGGCCAGACATTTGATCTACTTTGGTTTCTACAGTTTCTTTGAGCTTCTCAGACTCACTAGAACCCTGCTGGGCATCATCGACTGTAGACCCCATCCTGGATACACTGGGATTCTATTCAATGATGATGGATCAGGTACTTTCAGCTCTGGTTGCACATTGTCACCTAAGTGAGTTAAGTCATTAAGTCACATGACGGCTTGTGAGAGTCGTCAAAGTCACGTCAATGGATTGAATTGGTGCAGATGTATGTATAGAACTGATGAAGCCGAGAATAAACGGCTTCATCAGTTTTAGGCTGCAACAATCACAAAAAAAGTTCGCAAAATCCTGGAGGGAATGGATTGTGTACCTTTACAATTGTAATTTATATGCAGGTGCTGGGGCCAGCTGAGTGTATAGCCTTATATGTATGGTGCTGTTTGTCTGTTTGGATCTTTCCTGATGAGATTAGGGGCCTGTTTCAGAAAGTGGGTGAAGCCTGAGATGAGGGAAATGCTGGGTTTTCAGTTTCAGAGACTGAGATAAACTCTATATCAGTAACCCCGGCAACTTACGCCGTGAACCTGACCTGCTTGGGAGGAGGTTTACTTCAACAAACACTGAGTTTCTCTCCTCCTGCGGAGCATGAAGCGGCTGTCTGACATTTCCCCATTCAGACTTTCCATATTAAAGCACATATTGGAACGCATTTTCATCTTTAGAAACATCGAAATCCCGGTAAGATAGGCTATTAGCTTTTTTACCCAAACATGATCTTGAACATGACCGCTTTTATGATCAATCAAAGAGAATCTCCGGCCGTCGTGGATGTATCCTCAGCACAGAATAAAATCTTACACTGTCCTTCTTCAACACAGTGATTCTGTGGACATTAAGGCAGCTGTCAGGTTGGCAACAGTTGCACTGAAGCACTGAGCTACATTACTGCAGGAATCACTGTTTAAAGTAATCTGTATAAAACTGCAATCTTTCATAGTGTAGTCGCGCTGAGAGGAACATCAGTATGGTAGTCTAGTTATCATGTCAGATATGATGTGGATATTTCTGAGGATGACTGTGGTGCAGCTGAAACAAATAAATGTAGTTTAAAAGTGAGTTTTCCATTATTAGCTGCATAGTCTGAATCTGTTTTGATTAGGGCTGGGCACGTTAACGTGTGAATTAATTAACACCGACAATTATTTTATCTCAAGTTAACGCAGTTTTTATTACTATTATTAGTTTGAAAGTCAGTTGCTCACTGACTCTGAATAAAGTCAAACCCTGGGTCACAGGAGGGGCGGGATGTTTATCAGCCTGAAAATCAGTCTCCCCAAACAAGCAGCGGAGGGAGGCTTCGGCAGGCTACACTGGATGCGGCGTGTGGGAGATAAACAAAAGCGATCAATCGCCACACCGATCGCTACACACTGCATGCTGGTTAGTGTTGGAGACGATGTCGGTCTTAGGAACGTTCTTAAAATCACAGCGTAGTCTCTCGGCCCCGCGGGTTCGCTCTTTGCTCCGGTGATCAGAAAGGGAGACGAGCGACCCCTTACTATGGATAGTAACCATGGCAACGGCTTCATTAAATTAATTTTGAATTTCATTAAATACAAAATGAGCAAGATTTTAGTAATGTAAAATAGACGTCTAAAACTTAACAGTCAGTTTCAACCTAGAAACATGGAGAGGAGTAAGAGTTGAAGGAAGAGGAACAGTAGGAGTTTGAGGAGGAGATGGGATAGGAGGAAGATGAGGAGGTGGAGAACGAGAATATTTGTTATTTCTTTTGTGTTCATCATGTGAAAGGTTTCTGAGGGGGAGAACCACACGCAACATTACTACAATAATAACCAATTTGTGTTGTATTGTTTTGAATTAATCTCACCCGTGTGTCAGACTGTGTTGCAGTGTGTGTGTGTTTGTGTGTGTGTGTGTTTGTGTGTGTGCGTGTGTGTTTGTGTGTGTGTGTTTGTGCGTGTGTGTGTGCGAGTGTGTGTGTGTGTGTGTGTGTGTGTCTGTGTTTGTGTGTGTGTGTGTGTGTGTGTGTCTGTGTTTGTGTGTGTGCGTGTGTGTTTGTGTGTGTTTGTGTGTGTGTGTTTGTGCGTGTGTGTGTGTGTGTGTGTTATGTCTGAGGTCAAAGTTTGGTTTTTCAGCAAGATTGAATGGTTTTGAGGGGAGAGATTCATTTTTACCTGAAAGGATGTTTGTGGAATTGCGTTTAGAGTTTCGAGAAAAACTGTAAAATGAACGTAATGGGCTGTAGGAGAATTCCAGCACTTTATCATTCGTTAAGGAAATCCCAGTGTGGTAAACGATGAATGAGCATCGCTGTATAAAATGTAATATTGTTAATGTATTGATCCTTCTTCCACTCCTGCGTTTTCACATAAATAGCCTATCATGGTCCGCGTTGCCACGCGTTCATATTTCTAGCTCCACCCGATTATAATGGAGGCTCTGCCTTTATTTACCCGTTGCCATGGTGAATCGTAGTATCGGAGCTCCATTGATGAGGCTTTTTTTCATCCCCACGCACGCGCTTCCATCAGGTTCAGCATACTCAGAGTTGACGGAACTTATTCTGATCTGCTGTTTAGGTTTAAGCTCAGAGTTTGTTAAACCTGCTTTCTGAAATGGGGCCCTGAGGACCAAATCATGTGATGGACGCTGTGTGAGATTGTTTGGTTTTACTTTTCTAGCCTAATGTTGCAAGCTAATAATACGTTGCTATTTTCTTCCCTGTCTGAAGGAAAGAACGTGAAGCGCTCCATACATGGGATGGGTCAGATTATGTCCACCATGGTCCTCAACAGGAAGCAGTCCATGTTTGCAGGTTCAGGGGCCAGAGCAGCGGGTCTTGTGCTTGACGGACAGAGAGCGAGTAAAGATAGTATCGACAACATGGACCTGACAGTGATGGACACCAAGCTAAAGATACTGGAGATATTACAGGTAAGTGAAACCATAAAAAAATTATTATATAAAATGTATCAAATGCAATCCAGCTGTGTACTTTGTGATGCTTTTAATGTTACAGTTTTTCTCGATTGCTTAAACACATTTCCTGAAATGATGCCTCTTTTTCCCAAAACTCAAATCCACAACTTCTCACCCAATTCCCCAAACATCCTATTTTCAGGTCAAAATGAAGCTTTCCACTCAAACTCATTCAGTCTTGTTAAAACTTTGCCCTCAGACATGACACACACTGCAACACAGTCTGACACACTGGTGAGAGAAATTCAAAACAATAGTACAAAAACTGGTTATTAGTTTTTCTTCTACTCTTCCTCCTTCTTCACCTCTTACTCCTCTCCATACTGCTCTTCCTCCACCTCTTCTTCCTCTTCCTCCCCTTAGGTGTCCTTTACCTCTTTTTTTCAGATTTCTCCGAATCCATTATTCCAAAACTGGAGTGACTCTGGCCCTATTTTCTATCTATCGAAGCTTTTGATTGGTGTGTTATCAATTATGACCGTTTGTGTTTCCACCTGGGTAGCTGTGTGCTGATTGAGTGAACAATATTGAATGTTAGTGCTTTCTCGATGACCACATGGTGTAGGCAGTGAGAAATGTAGGGATTTGTGTGCAGAGTTTAGAGAAAAGGGTGTGCTTTTTGAAAAATGGAGTTTGAATTTGAAATTTTAGTTCAAAAGCCTGCTTATAGTGTTCAACTAATTGAGAAAAACTGTACGTTTTTTTTACAGTACACAATAATATACATTCAAAAAGTGTAAATTACACCTTTGAATTCCGTCTGCATGGTTTCACTTTCAGACCCAGAGGTTGCCGCTTGATTGAGATTAGAGAAAAAAAACATTTGACAACCACTCGTCACGTCACTACAGCTTTGGATTGGGAAACGATGCGCGCCATGAGCTGCAAAACAACTGCAGGATGTTGCGTTTAAATTTTTATTTTTTTAAATAGGCTACTAATGTTGATCGGGCCAGTGAGTTGCTATTTCGACTGTCCCGACGTTACTTTTTACCACCGTTATTGGCGAGCCCCGCTATATTTAGATCATATCTCAGGATATTACTGGCAACGTACATAACTTGATACTGATAAATCTGAACATTAATACGCTAAAGTTCAGCTAGTGAGAAGACTAACTCTGGGTAACACATGCTATCTAACTACTGTGGGAGATTAAGGCCTCAGACCGGGCCGGAGGCCTAAAGGGCCCTCACTCTCACACTTCATTCTCTTGGATGTAACTGTAACTTAGACTTAGATGAACTGTTGTCCTCTCAATAAATGGTATTGTTTTAAATGAGACACATATTCCAGTAAAGTTCAAATGGAGTTTAGTGATAATTTCAAACAAATACATCAAATAGTTGTGTGTCCGAGCTGGTCCCGGGAGCAGACTCCTCAAACTCCGTTTTATTTTTTATAAAGTCCTGTCTCGCTATGGTAGGACCCACCTTCTCCACCTCCACATCCACACATAATCAATTTTAAAACAATAGTGTAATCTGCCATAAAACACTTCTAAAGAAATAAGACTGAAATGTGACACTGATCAATAAGACATCATCTTGATGTTAGCAAGAAGTGTATAAGTGCATAAGACAAAAGAGAGTTAACATCAACACAAGCACAGGTTTGTGTGCTGTGTAATGTATCACATGATGACCTTCACAGCCTTCAGAGTGGAAGTTTTCTTGCAAAGGCCCTTTGTATTCATGTGTCTAGTCTTGTATGTTATCAGGCCTGAGTGCAGTTGCGAGCAACAATTTGTTAAAATCCATAAAGGCGTCATTGTCCCTCAGTCAGATATGCTATTCATTCTAAATTATGCCTCTGATACGGCCTGCTAGCAACACTGTTCGACTGGCCGGGTGTGTGTGTTGTTGCAAAATGCGAAGGCTGCAGCCTGAGCGCAACGAGGCTGAGCAAGAAGGCTGCACCCTAAAAGTTCATTGTACTTGACCATTAAAAATCTGGAACATTAGCATCTTAAACATGTTAACCGTTACCCCAGTGTTTAGTAGTTATCCAGCTAGTCGTATGGAATATTCAGACATCATTCTAAAGCTAAATGCTTAATAAAATATCTTCAACACCATATTGAGATTAGCTAATGAACCAATGTTAGTTAGGGAGCCCACTAGCAAAATACCTTTAGCTCAAAAGCAAGAGGTTATGGTAATTTGCTAAATCAGCTTTTTACCACCAGGCGCAAAAACATTGCACACATCATCAACCTGTAGGCGGTGTTAGGGCCTGGATATACTTGCTTTTAACTACACGTTTGCGTAAGCTGCCATGTGTATCCCGCATTGATAAAAAGCAAGTATATCCAGGGCTTTACAAGGAAGGTCAACGCATTTGGGCTTGGACCTCCCACATACGAAGGCGCATATCAAAAACCTTATAAAAACCTATGCGGGGGATCGAACTGAATCTCCTGGTATAGGCCACTCCCATTTCCGTCAAGACTTTTTTTCCCAGCAAAATCGCGAAAACTGGAAAACCTATTTTAATTAACTCTTCCCGAAGCGGGAAGTCCCACTGGCACCAAACGTGGCACAGACCATCTCTGGATGAAGCTGATAAAATTAAGTAGTCCCCAGGTTGATTCGCCAAAAGCTGTTCCAATTATAAGCTAACAAAACGCCAAAACACAAAAAACAGGAAGTCATTAGGTTAGTGTGTCTGATGTACACTAAACTTGGGGGCCTTATGCGGCACGCCTGCCCGACGGGCTGTATTAAATTTGGTGTCAATTGACCACTAGGTGGCGCTGTTCATTGAGATCAAATGACTCTCATAGACATACATTCATTTTATATCTCCATAACCACAGTCCCTTTAATATGAAACTCGTTTCTTCACCTTGGGCCGCCGACAACGCATGCGACATTTGATGCAATTCGGACAATTGGCGGCGCTGTTATTGCAAACTGCAAAGCAATGTAATTCGAATACATAGGATTTTGACATTACGCGAGGAATCTTGTTCATCGCCTCAGCTCACTCGTCATCTGTGGAGCGGGCAGGCGTGGCCTCCGCAGGGCAAGGGCCGCGGCTGGCGTCGGGTGGCTTGGACCCCTATCACAACTGCTTGCAGTTCTTGTTCACCTTGTTACCATGCCAGCTACTTGGTTGAGGAACGCAACAAAACATTTTTAAGGCTTTATACGTTACATGTTATCGTGTTAGCAGTAATTTCTTCCTTTCAAATAATAATAAATAATAATATGTTTAGACTGAGAAAGAATTCACCATCTGTTGAGACAACGTAGCCCGATCCCTGACCTGACAATCATGAACACTCTGATACTGCAACATGGATTTATTTTATTGGGAAAAGTTGCAGCTTTAACTCAGCCTAAGTCTCCTCTTCATCAGTTCATCCTGAATGTTCGTTTGGACTACCGCCTCTCCTTCCTGCTGTCTGTCTTTAAGAAGGAGTTTGTGGATGTTTATCCCATGGCTGACGCTGACGCCACCACTAATTTGGAGCATGCAGGTACAAACACGATGGGAGCACTCTTTCAGTCTCTTCTTTCATTTACAGTTCAATTGTTTTTTAACTTAACGCGTGCCAAAAATTACAACTTGCTGCTGAATTTAGTTCCTTTCCTTTGTTGAGTATGTGTTTTGAGTATAAAACAATTTATCCATTTATCCATTTCCACTTTTCCACATATCCGCCACGTATTAATGTAAGACTGTACAATTTATTGTATGTAAAGATACTTTGTAGCTCATGAAAATATCTTTTTCTTATTTAATTTGTGACATTTTAAATTTGTTGTTCTTTTTTGTATGTTAACTGTATTGTCTATACTCTTTTATTGCGTTTTAACTAGATATTGTGTATACAGTTCAGTTGTCTTTGTCTGTTTATTTGTTTGCATTTTAATGTTTTATGCTGCTGAATAATGAAATGGAACTTATCTTTTGTACAGGTGCAACTCAGAAATTTTGAATATTGTGGAAAACTTAATTTTCTTCTATACTTTAATCCAAAAAGTGAAACGTTCTTAAATTATAGATTCGTTTAACATAAAGTGAAATATTTCAGGCCTTTTTTTGTTTTAATCTTGATGATAATGGCTTACAGCTCATAGAAACCAAGACTCCAGTATCTCAAAATGTATTAGAATTTTAGACAAAAGAAAGCTTTAATCAGCTAATTAACTCAAAACACCTGCAAAGGTTTGGTTCTGGTGCTCACAGTGAACGTTTCCCTGATATTGAAATTTTCTGAGATGAACCTGTATGTGTGTGTGATCTACCTCAGCACACATCCTGCAGTGTAGTAAATGTGTGTGTTGTTACTTCTCCCAATGCTTCCAGACGTCCCAGTCAACATGCAAACAGGTAGAAAGAACCTAAGAAAACTCGAGACAGTGTTTACACCACATGTTTTTCCCCCTTTGAATTTAATGTGCGGTGACCCTTGGAGACCCATCCAAGTGATTCACATGTGCTTCCTGTGTTTGTAAAAAAAATTACCTATTTGCGTGTGAATGCGAATAATCTGCAAATGTAATCCTGTTGTTTAATAGCAAGTGTGTTTGTCCCTCTTCAGCCACCATCAACCTGCAGCACATTGGAGAGCAGGCAGAGGCCATGTTTGGTGTCGGGTATGTGATGCTGTACATGTACACGACGCATATATAGGACATCAGAATGTACATATTTATTCACAAGGTTTATTCATAAAACCTGCATCACATTTGAACAATATTAGCTTGGTGGGACATTTAAAAAGCTGATATATATATTGATATACATATATAGATATCAAATATTGTGTGTGTGTGTGTATAAATATATATTCACAGGAAGGGGAACAGTATCCTGGAGGTGGATGATGAAGGCGGCCGGATGTTCCTGCGGGTGCTGATCCACCTCACCATGCACGACTACGCGCCTCTTGTGTCTGGAGCTCTGCAGCTGCTCTTCAGACACTTCAGCCAGAGACAGGAAGTGCTGCACACATTTAAACAGGTACACACACACACACACACACACACACACACACACACACACACACACACACACACACACAGAATTAAAAGTGTTCACAGTCTTAGGGTGGAAAATGACTTTCAACCAGAAGCCAAAATTAAATACATTTTCCTTAAAATCTTATCTTCAAACTCACATACTTCCCAGTAAATTAAGGAAAGTGAAGGAATAGCAGAGAGCATCTATGCCAGGGGTGGGCAAACTTTTTGATTATTGGCCATACACAGACAAATATACAGTAAGTCACTGTCAGAAAAGGGACTTGTGCTCAGGTAGGAAAACAGGTTTAAGGCCCAACTGCAGACACTTGACCAACTGGATGAATTTAACAGATTTATTACCAACAAAGGGGGTCAAAACTCACAGGTGGAACAGTCCAAACATGTCCAAAATGGAGCAGTGCAGCAAAACAATTTAATTCTACAAGTAAAGCAAATGTCCAAAGTCCATCGACAAAAGAAAATACAAATATCCAGAAAACCAGGCAAGGAAAAGTATAAATCATACTGGTATCGCTCAAAACCAAAGGTACAGGCAGATGCAGACGACACGACCACATAAGACGACAAAGACTGAAAGGAAAATGAGGACTATAAATGCTGACACCAAATGAGCCGGGAACAGACAGGTGAAACAGGCATAATCTCAACTAACAGGAAACAAAGCTAGAACTGGCCACGGATGTTAACAAAATAAAACAGGAAACAGCCAGACTTAAACCAAACCCTGACAGTCAATTTCAGCATTCACTGTTTAATCAACTGTGTTAAATGTTTTCAACCACTAGTAATCCATCATTGTAGGTCAAGTAGTGTTGCCTCTAGGATGTGCAATGTACGTTCTGTATAAATTCTTAGAAATAAACTCAAGCCATATTGTTGTGTTGTTCTTTTTTTTAAAGCACCAAATAAAACTGCAGTTGGTCTGTGGGCCGTAGTTTGGCCAACCCATGCTCTATGTACACTAATTGAAAGTAACACAATTATACCTTTCACAGAACCTTCTCACAGATGTGTCATATAATAAACTTAATATTACATATGCCAATTGAGAAGCTGTAACTATAAAACTGACCTAGTGGCCGGCCATCAACAAAATTATCCATTAATTGTTATATTTGAGATTCCAGACAGCGCACCAAACCTCATTAACAAAAGTAATGCTTTTATTCTTCTCACTTCTGTCTCCTCGTTGATATGTTTTTTCATTGTAGTGACATATTTCTTGCCGTCATGAGAAACTGACTTTTCAGTTTATACTGACAAAGATTTATTTTTATGGATGGCAGTGTTTTTTATGGACTCTTTAAACTGCAGCCTAACTACACTCAGTATATTACTGTAGATGTCATTATCATGCACTGCCTAGGGACTGTGTCTTGGGTTGCTGACTCATCAGTGTCCCAGTGTTCACTGAATAAATAACCTAATCAGTAGCAGAAAACAGGTCACTTCATAATCATTCACTATCTATTGAACAGAAAAGTAATTTATTACACACCCCTCCATGGAGGACTACTACAAATACACAGCTGTGCATTATGGGAAGTGCTGTTTGTATTGTATTGAGGTAGGCTGTGAGTTATTAAGCCTGGATAGCTCAGTTAGTAGAGCGTCAGACTTCCTGTCCCTGTCCAGGTGACTAGTTTATTGTGCCTGCTATCGTCATCGTTCATGGATGGAAAAATGGTGCATATGGACAGAACTTGCAGACATTCCAGAAACATTCATGTCAAAAGTACCAGAAGAACAACAACTTCTGCCCCTAAGCTGTCATTTTCTAACCATAACAGTTTAGCTGCACCACAAAAACAGGCTGCCTGGAAGTTGGCAGTAATTCTTTTTAAGGGTCTTTTTGTCAGAATAAACATTTTGAGCCATGTCAGATGTGCTTTTACTGGTGGTGAGATCACATGGAGGTGAAGTAAATACTATACAGTTCTTGTATACAAACTTCCAAGAAATGTACACTATCCACCTGGTTCTTGATGTCCATCCATCCATCCATCAACCACTTATCCTGCATAAAGGGTCGCAGGGGGCTGGAGCCAATCTCAGCTGACATTGGTACACCAGTCCATCGCAGGGCCACACATAGACAAACAACCACTCATGCTCACACCCAAGGGCAATTTAGGGTCACCAATTAACCTATTCTGCATGTCTTTGGATGGTGGGACACCCGGAGAGAATCGGACACAGGGAGAACATAAAAACTCCGCACAGAAAGGCCGGGGCAACCGTGACCTTCTTGCTGTGAGGCGACAGTGCTAACCACTGCAACACAGTGCCGCCGATTCTTGATGTATTATCATATAAATTGGGATTTTGACGTAACCTGATGATGTCCTCGAGAGGGCTATTTTCTTGAAGCCTGGGTAGCTCAGTCGGTAGAGCATCAGACTTTTAATCTGAGGGTTCAGGGTTTAAGTCCCTGTTCAGGCGACTCGTTTATTGTGCCTGCTATCGTCATCATTCCAAAACAACAACAAGTTCCGCACTTACCCAGTGTTATGGTAACCATGCCAGTTTAGCTCCACCAAAAAAACAGGCTCCCTGGAAGTTTGCACTAAGTCTTTTTAATGGGCTTTTTGTCAGACTGATGAACATGTCAGACTGTGCTATGACTGCCTGGCGAAGTAAAGATTATACATATATTGTGTTCTAACTGCCAAGAAAGGCGACTAGTTTATTGTGCCTGTTGTCGTCGTCATTCATGGATGGAAGTATGATGCATTAGGACCGTTTACTTTACCCTAGTCATTAGGACACTTTCATCCACATATTTGTGCCTCTGCTGGTCAGATCATAAATCTGATTGCAAGCCGTTGGGGTTTTCCCAGGCTACATGCAAATCAGGGTCGACCCTATCCTTGTGAGAAGAATTTGGTTATGGACCTTAAGATGACTGTTAACTGTCAAAAGTGCCAGAAGAACAACAAGTTCTGCTCTTAAGTAGTTTATTCTATCATTCATGGACGGAAGAATTGTGTATTTTGGATAAAACAGACTTATTAAGGGGAACGTCTAATTTAATCTTAGGATCCAGGGTTCAACTCCCTGTTTACGTGATAGACTTCTTTTGCAATCTGCCTACGGCATCAATTTGACGCAGAAGTACAAATTGTCCTTAACAAGACATTTTGTGTTGGTGTAGTTTCGGGTCAATATGACTACCACCGATGTAGGGTTAAGGTTTGATAGCATTTGATCTAAATCAGTTATCAAAATCAGCGAATCTAATCTGAATGATTTTGAATCAGTATAAGAGGAAATGCAGAAACAGATTGACTTACCAACCCATTATGTGCAGGGTACTAGGGCTGTCCCCGACTAGGGATTTACATAGTCGAATCAGAATCAAGTCTTGCCATGGTGGCTCCACTTTAATCTTGAGAAGTTGCAGAGCTGCAGTTTCTATTCATTCAATTTACACTGTACATTCCCAGCTAAAGTGAGGCTTTTTGAAGACCCTTTTCTCTCTCTCTCTCTCTCTCTCTCTCTCTCTCTCTCTCTCGCCTGTCAGTCACCTGTGTTGTGCAGAGTTCCGTGCATTCTGTGCTGCTCACAACTGCATGCACGTCGCGGTTTGTTGCGGGTCTATTTCAAGTAGCCGGCTATTTAAAAACGATATAATGTTCTTTGTGTGGTTCATCAACGGTAATAAATTATCTGCAAGTCCTGCGAGGTGCGGACAACTCGGCACAACACCAGTGAAGCTGGAGCTCCGTCTCTTCAGTAAGTGTTCCTCTGCTGCCTCTGCACACACACATACACGCTACGCCTACACATGCGCACTGATGACCCAGGGTTAGGGTTACAATTTAGGATTTATTGACGCACTTTAAAAACATTTATTAAAAGCAGGGCACTCGTTAATCCTCCAGATGTTTCTCTGTGCATCCGCAGGTCCAGTTGCTCATCTCAGCCAATGATGTGGAGAACTACAAGCTGATAAAGACGGATCTGGATCGCCTCCGAACGCTGGTGGAGAAATCTGAACTGTGGGTGGAGAAGAAGAGCACAGGTGGAGGAGATGGGCAGAAAGACAAGAAGGAGAGTAGAGAGGTGAGGAGCAAAAAACATGATTATTTTTGCCTATTATGCCTATTATATATATAATAGGCATGATATTAAAAAAGTAAAACACTTTTGAGGCCACTGGAGGAGCACATGTGAATATGTAAAATTCCCAACATCTGGCTTAATAATATCCTGTATTACAGGTTTTCACAATTGCTAAGACACATTTATTGAAACCTTCACCCATATTCTCAAAACTTTAAACACAAAACACAGTCTTTAAACAACATTCACTAAACCCCTGACTCTTCTGGCAAAATCAAACACTTGCTTCAAAACCATTGGATCTGTGCTGAAAAATCAAACAATGCTTTCAAAACATAAACACAGCCAGTCAATATGCAAAACACTACAGAGCATTCTTTAAACACTACATCAAAATATTGAGAACACAGCGTCCAGGGCATGTAGTTACAGAAAAATTGTTTTTGCGTAGAGGAAACACATTTTCCAATTTAAAAAGTATAGTAATCACAAGTTAGTACAGTAAATATATAGTATACTGTAAATACTGTAAAGGCCCATTTATACTCCTGCGTAGGGTCTACGTGCGTACCTATGCCGTAGGCTACGCACGTAGCCATGCATTTATACTTGTGCATAGGTGTGTCCGTCACTCTGCAATTACACCCCCAAACGCTAGTCGGCAGTAGCGCTACAGCAACTTTTGCTGCAGAGCAGGCTAACTTCCGGTTTAGCACTCCAGTAACGTCAATGGCGGTAAAATTGTATATGTGCGGCTGTTGTTGCCTTTTCTAATGTTACCGACCGAATGGACCACATTCTGATAGTGAAGCGAGTCATTTCGCTCGGGTTGCGACGGTCAAATATTTTTATTCACTGTTACAGCCGCCGTTTTGGCCGCTAGTAAATGTTACTTCAGAGAGCGAGGTGCTTCCGGTCGGCTCGGAGGCATTGCGAGGCTACCCAGCCGACCAATCACAGAGCTTACGGTCCCTGTCGACTCGACGTGTAGTTAAATTTTTGAGGAGGTGCACATCAGGCGACGGCGTAGCCTCTGCGTAGCCCCGTAGCCTACGTCGTCACCTACACCATCGATTCGACGCAGAAGTATAAATTACACTTAAGTAATACAGTATTGGATATCTGTATTTTCAAATACAGTAAGCAACAAAGAAAACTATAAATGGAAAGCACATTACACTCAAAAAGCAAAGGAGAAAAACCTTCGGAAGTGCTGGATGATGCCTTAATGTAACAACACTCCTCACATATCTCACCACAGGCCAAATCCATTGTCTGTAAGAGATTTTCCGTAGTAAATGAGTTTCGGTCATAGACCTTCCACCATCAGGCAGAGAAAAATTCTTCTGTTGGATTGAAGTAGCCTAAGGGCTGTAGGATGAAGGTAAGCATTTATGAATCACTGGTTGCTGGTTTACACTGAACCACTTGCTTAGTGGGACGCCACAGTGAAAGCTGACATTGTCCCGTAGACAGGAAGTACTGCCGGCCGATGATCCTGCTGCTCACGTTCAAGCACAAAAATTCAAGGACAACCCAGAAAAGTAAGACATGTTCAGTGTTATATAGCCCCAAGGTCAAATGACAGTAAAGAACCTGTCGCTTCCATACTTAAAGCTTGGTCAAAGTGTGACAATGCCAATACGCTGGCCAGTGACGTGACCACATTTTGGTTTGATCACATGATTAGAAACAAGTGTGCAGAATTCTGAGTTGTTGTGTGTAAACAATGACAGCTGTGTTGTAGTTGTGTTTACTTTTGCCGCATGTATTTACCATTTTGCAACACAAGTGCCTCACAGTGCAAAATGTGTTTTAATGAGTGAGAATGTGTTTAGAGTTTTGCAAGAAAAGTGGATGAGATTTGCAAACAATGTCTTAGTGACCTGAAGTTAGTGTTTTAGCAATTGTGAAAAACTGTAAGGCAGCTAAATATAAAAAAAATAAACAAATGCAAATAAACCTTTACAAACCTTCATCAAGGTGTCAAACAACAAAACTAACTCGAGAATTCTCTGTTTTAGTTTTCTGTTCACAATGATGTTCATGTGAGTCACTGCTGGCATATATCATATCACCTGCAATGTTATTGGTCAAGGTAAAGTTATTCTTTTGTTTTGACACCCTAATGAATACTTGTGGAGGCTGACATGTGTTGGCATCTTAGAATTATTTAGTAATTTAATAAATTGATTATTATTTACCAATATCTACCTGTGTCTGGACATGAAAATTCTTCTGCCACAACTGATATGACTGGGTCAAATTTGTTTCCAAATTTTCTAAATTGGACACAGAATTAAAAAGTAGGGGGAAAGAGAGATGAGAAGGTGGAGAGAAGGGCAGTATCATCAGCATACAGCTTTGCTTTGAGAGAGTGTTCATTAAGGGAGATGAGGTCAATGTTACTTCATGATTATTGTTTAACACTTAAAGACATTCTTTTTCAGAACTTGTAGGTGGGATCTTCATATCTAGATGACTGAGCCACATTCAAAGCTGCTGTAAATAACTGTAGAAGAACTAACAATGTATAAGCCCTTACTAACTCAAAGTCTGTATTTAAGCCAGAAACAGAGCAATCCTTTTGGAATAAAATACTTTAATAATTAGATTACTCATAAAACTAAACCACTAAAAACTCAAACTAAACAAACCTTTGCATCCCGGTTCTTTAACTTAACTGTACTTAACGTTGGTGTGGGGCTTGCTGGTGTCTTAGGTGCAACTACATGGTTCTGGGTTGACATTGGGTTTTGGACTTTTGTTGCATGTCACGCCTCTCTCTCTCTCTCACTTTATTGTTTGTTTGTACTGTGAAATAAAGGTATAATTCTCCCCTAAAAAGTCTTTATAGCACCATTTTGTCATTGTCATATATCTTATACACACTTATACTGCATATCAAACTATTAAAGCAACAACTTAACAAGCAATAATCCATTTAAACAAACTGAACTACCATTTTACTTGTCTTCATCATTCAGTCTGATATTGTGTTCATTTTAGTTGATTTCTGTTTGCGAGAGGGGGGTTGTTTTCTTTTGTTTTGCTCCAAACCATTCAATAGTGAGTGATGTATCAATCCTGCGAAGTCAGTTTTGGTCCACCCGGCAACTGCGGTAGCGGTTGCTTGGAGCTATTAACATTTACCACGATAATCAAAGCAGATAGATGTTGAGTTGTTATTTCTGTAAGCTGACTTACAATAACAAGCTAGGCTGTTTCGGTGAAGTAATTTCCTCTGCGGTGATTTATTGTGGTTCAACAGCTCCTTTATGCAGTATTATTGCCATTTTTGTATTGTTTTTGCAATTACTTCATTTATGCAATAATGCATAGTAAGTGTATATAGCTACTAGGTGCTTGTCGAAGTCACACAACTGTTGCTAAGCAAATTTCTTTCTGAAGTTTGAGCGTGTTTTTTTCACACGATCCTTACCTTCACATTCAACAAATCAACAAAATAAACAGTTAAACAACATAAAACATGGCAAAACTTACAGCTTCCAAGTTTGAAGTCTTGTCACAGACAGCCTGTGGCGATACGTTCTTGCACTTAAACCATTCATTTTTGAAGCAGTGATTTATTCATTTAACACGCACTGAAGTGTAAAGAACGTATGAACATAGCGGTTGTTGCGGTTGGCTTGTCAATAGCATGGTATTTACATTTTACGGTTATCGCGACAATGTACAGCTGCAAACATCTTATGCTCACTTCTTGCCACTTGATGCTGTAGCTAGCTACTTGGTAAATTGACATCCCTACTCTTTATCCCGTCTATAAAGGTCTATAGGTTGATTTATTTTTAAGACCTATTTGAATTGCCAAACAAATTGGAAATGTGGGCAGTGATTCAGAGGTCCATTCAAAGATTCAAAATTGAAGACATGGCTTAAAGTACACCACAATATTTGCTGTGTCATGAGGCCCGAGACAAGTTTTTATAATTTGGGCAGTAAAGTTCCTAACTAACTATCAATCAATAACCAAAGGCCAGGAAGAAGTAGTTTTGGTGTGGAGATGGCTTGTCTATTCGCATAGTTTATTTTTAACATCAGATTTATTTAGTTAAAATGAAGTTCAGTTAGCTACAAGGGTACCTGAGGGTCAGCGTGACGTACATTTCTTCATGTGCAGCCCAAAATTTATTATCACGTATATGTGTTTAGGATCAAAACACATATACTGTATTCATGTAATAGTTTGATTTGTGATTCAAGTGTGTATAATGTAGTACCATACCCAGAGAGAACTGCATATGCTGTCTTAACCTCTGCATCCTCCAGGGGGCATCTGAAGACTCAACATCCAAGAATGAGAAACTGGATAAGGGCAACGAGAACTACCAGAGAGTCAAAGAGGTGAGAACACTTGGTAATCTGTTTTGTTTTGTTTCGGTCTCCACCGTCGCTGTGATGTTTTTCTGCAGTGTGCTTCCAACAGATCACTTGTCAATCAATAAATGTGGGCAGGACTGTGATGTCGCTTTCTGTTGATGAGGTTCTTTGATGTGGTGCGCTTGTCTTTGTCTCTTCAGCAATGGTTGCTTTCATTGCTCAGAATAATTACATTTAATAATTATTTCCACCCCACAGACAATAATGTCAAATTCCACAAGTGTGAATAAATAGGATAAAGATTGTTTTTAAATCTATCTTTATACAAAACAAAAATAAAAATTTCTCCCGCTTACATGGACTCTGAAATGATCCATTCCTAACATGACAACACTGTAAGAAACGACGGACATAATCCACATTCCTCGTTTTGTTTAAAAGTACATTATCAAGTTCAGCCAATCAAAAAGATTATTTGCCTCTTCTTTCGTCTGATCGATTTTGTCTTCCAAATGTTCAGTTGTTGCCGCTATGTGTCCAATCTCCAAAGTCTAAATTATCTTGTACTTTCTTAAATTGCTTAATGAGCTTTCAAACAATTAATATTTATAATCACAAGCCTTGCCAGCAAATCACACTAACTGGCACAAAGGAATTTAATCAAATTATCTATAAAATTCATTTTAATTCCGACCATTTTACTGCGAAGTGCTCTCAACTCTTGAACCCTGCTGTTGTTTGACAGAATCATCATCTTTCAGCCTTTTAGTCTTATGACTGGTGCAGCTTTACTTCCACTCTAAGGTATCATACAATTTTAAACTGACAGCTGGAACTTGTTAAGTTTATATTCAGTTGTATTCTGTTTGCCTCAAGTTTTATCCCGAACACTAAAACACTTCATCCTCAGCCAGCCATCTTTTCAGAAAAGATCCAAAAATGCTATAATGTTTAAGTACCTCGTTACATGAATTCAGACTTTTAACTTAGACAAAACAAACTCAGCAGACTTCCTGTCCCTACAATAACTCGTGATAGATACTTCTGGCTTCGGGAACCTTCCCGACTACTTTGAAACACCCTTGCTCAAAAAGCTCTCCCTCAACCCTACTCAAGTTGAGAACTATCGGCCAGTTTCACTTCTACCCTTTTTATCCAAAGCTATCAACGGGCATTCTTCCAACAGGTCTCAGAATAACTCTCACTGAATGACCTCCTAGATCCATTTCATTCTGGTTTTAGGAGTGGCCGCTCTACTGAAATGGCTCTTGTGTCTGTGACAGAAGCCCTAAGGTCAGCTAAAGCTGCAGCCCAATCCTCAGTTCTTATCCTGCTTGACCTATCAGCTGCCTTTGACACAGTCAGCCACAGGATCCTCATCTCAGCAATGGGCATCTCGGGTAAAACACTCCTGTGGTTCGAATCCTACCTCTCTGGGCGTTCCTACAATGTGTTGCGTCAAGGACAATTATCTTCCTCCCACTGCCTCTCCACAGGGGGGCCCCAAGGCTCAGTGCTACGGTCCCTTCTCTTCTCAATTTACACCACCTCACCGGGGCCAATCAATTTCCTGGCACAGCTTCTCTTACCACTGCTACGCAGACGATACGCAGCTCTACCTATCCTTCCCGCCAGAGGACCCCAGTGTCTCGACGTGGATCTCGGACTGTCCTCTCAGACATATCTGCATGGATGAAGGCCTGCCACCTTCAACTAAATAATTAATAATCCAAGTAATGTATCCACCATAATATCATACTACAAATTGACTCCTCAACCATCACTCCAACCAGGGTGGTGAGAAACTTGGGTGTCATGATTGATGACCAGCTGTCCTTTTCAGACCATGTTGCTGCTGTCTCTCGGTCGTGCCGCTTTTCTCTATACAACATCTGAAAAATCAGGCCCTAGCTCACCCAGTATGCCACCCAGCTTCTGGTACAGGCCATGGTTATCTCTCGCCTCAACTATTGTAATGCCCTCCTGGCAGGTCTTCCATCTCGTGCGGTGAAACCCTTACAAATGGTTCAGAATGCAGCAGGGAGTCTGGTTTTCAGTCAACCCAAAAGGACTCATGTCCCTCCATTACTCTGTGACCTCCACTGGCTCCCCGTGGCCTCCAGAATCAAATTCAAGTCAGTAATGCTGCATACAGAGTGACTACTGGGTCTGCACCATCTACCTAAACTCCATAATACAAGTTAATGTTCCTTCCCGGCCGCTACGCTCCTCCAACGAACGCCGCCTGGCTCTGCCATCCCTTCACACAAAGCGACCTCAGTCCCGGCTGTTCTCATCTGTGACACCACGATGGTGGAACGAGCTACCACACACCATCAGAGCAGGGGCGTCCCTCTCTAACTTCAAGAAGCTCCTGAAAACTCATCTCTTCCGAGA
Organism: Micropterus dolomieu; assembly: GCF_021292245.1. Taxonomy (NCBI): domain Eukaryota; kingdom Metazoa; phylum Chordata; class Actinopteri; order Centrarchiformes; family Centrarchidae; genus Micropterus; species Micropterus dolomieu. The sequence continues at coordinate 1,902,339 of NC_060157.1, forward strand.
AACCTTTCTCTTATAACACCTCTAACCCCTAACCTCTAACATGCACTTTCTGTGCTCTTCTTCTTCTATCCACTACAATTATCTTGTATTGATTGCACTTTTTGTTAACTATTATTTCCTTCCCTAGGTATTAACCCCAGTGATGTGATATGTGCTATTAGCTCTTACTAGTATTTATTATCGCTCTTACTAGTATGTATTATCAGTTGTAAATCTCTACTGTATTTGATGCTCTGTTGATGCTTGTATGTTGTTCCTCAAATGTAAGATGCTTTGGATAAAAGCAATGTAACAGAAATATAGATTTTAACTAAATTAGTCCTCACTCTTTGTTTATTAAACATGCACATTCCTTTTAAATATATTGGTTTTCTATGGTTTTAAACAACTTTTGGATACTTTTAGGTAGTGATTTATTTATTTGCTTACCCTTGTGACTTGTGGGTTCATTTATTAGAGGTTGTGTGCACAATTCACATGACTAACTTTTGTTGTATGGAAATGTAATTTGTATTTCTTCCCTGCGTCCACACGGTAAGTAATACACAGAAGTTTTAGTGAACAGTAAAACTTGTATTATTACCTTTGTCATGCCTGATTTTGAAAATCCTTATTTTTGAATCGCCTTAGACATAATAGCTTTAAAACATTTTAGATGTGGCTTCCAGCATCACTTAAAGAAAAGTGGACACTCAAGAAAACTTACTTGTTCAATTTCAGCTGTGTTTGTTTTAAGTTTGCTCTGTGAATTGAAGCATTATGGATTTAGTCCTACTTAAATTCAGCTATATTTTGTTCAAATCAAACCAAATATTTGCTTCACAACAGTCTCAATAAGATGTTTTAGATTTTTTCCACAGCAAAAAACAATTTGATGAAAATAATTTACAGTATGTAAGCGGTTAAACAACAATGAGCCAAACACTGAGCCTTGGGGAACCCCAGAAGTTTATAAAGTCTAAAATAACTTAAATCGATGGGATTGTTCTTCAAGTGCTCAACCCAAAATCCATTAATTCATCCACACAGTAAGTAATGCATGGAATTGTAAGTGAAATTCTTTAAGTCAATAATGAGATCCTCTCATACTTTATGCTTCGTAAAATTAAATATATAGAATAGACTTATTTACTGGCGACCTGTCCAGGGTGTACCCCGCCTTGCGCCCAATGTCTGCTGGGATTGGCTCCAGCCCCCCCGTGACCCTGTATGCAGGATAAGCGGTTGACGATGGATGGATGGATGGATGGAATAGACTTATTTGCTTTGGTTTCATTTAAAGCTGATATTGTGACTTCAACCAGAAAAAAATGATTTCAGACAATTCAGCTTTATGCAGCATAAGTTTGTGAACTAAGAAGTCAAGTGGAGAGTAAATTAACTCTTATTAATGTTAAGAAGCAAATGAAATAGCTTTGATGAGCTGACGGTGGTTTTACTAAAGTCTCCTCACATCTGCACCACCTCCCTCTGTCCCCCCTCTCTGTCCTCTGTAGATCCTGGAGAGGTTGAATAAGATGTGCAGCACTGGAGTTTGGAAGAAGCAGCAGAGGTTGCTGAAGAACATGGGAGCTCATAAAGTCATGCTGGACCTGCTGCAGGTGTCTTACGACCTGGTAAGACTGGCTACCACCAAAATAAAAGCATCTTAGATTCACTGAGGAGTGGCTGAGTGATTCTGAGAGGATCTGGAAGTTGACTAGTGCTTTATTGGAGATCTAGTTTTTAGTGTCTCCTTGAGATTAGATTATGATTAAAGGCTCTCTACAGTAAATACATTAACTTACAGTTGATAAGAGAAGTGCAGCATTATTCTTGAAATGTTAAGAACAGCAACCTTGTGCAGATACGGGGCCTCCTGACCCTTTGTGACTTTGGTCCTGTGCCTTGTAGCCCTGATAGTTTAAGTTCAGCTCAGCAAAAGATAGTAAAAACAAATACAACCTGCTCATTTGTCTGTCGGCAGAACGATGTGAAGATGCAGGAGATCATCAGATACACTCATCTGTTCCTGCAGAAGTTCTGCATGGGGAACCAGGAGAACCAGACTCTGCTGCACAAGAACCTCCATCTCTTCCTCAACCCTGGGGTACACTTTAGAACTGATCAGTAGATTATCAGAAAGTTAGTTATTATTTTGGTGATTTGTTTTTATCAAGTAAACAGCACTATCAGTGCCCCCTACAGGCTGCAGTGTTTATTACAGCCATAATATGAAAGTGTAGGACAACGAGTGACATCCTGATGATTTGTCTGTTCCTAAAGTCTTATCAATAGTGGAGCTAAAAATGTAGAACTTATTTTAAACGTGGAGCTATAGGAAATTTCATGGAGTCATTAAGATCTAAAGGGTTTCAGGGATATCAAGAGTCTCTGCTTTTGGGCTGAACGATTAATTGCATTTGCGATATTATCGCAATGTAACAAAAAGAGATTTTCTAATCGCAAAGGCTGCTATTACGCTTCGGTCACATGACACCCAAGAGTAAAGCAGTCCGCAGACGAAGCATCAACTTCCCACGTTTCACTGTACCTTGAGTTGTTGTTGTACAACGGCCTTAAGCTTGACAGACGCTGACACTACAGAAATGACACACACAGGGAATGAAAGTAGCACCCGACACCCGCGGGTAACTTGGTGGTGGTAGGTGAAATCTTCGGGCCATCTGCCGCTTTGGCGGACAGGAAAAATGCACTACAGAAAGACACGTGTAGTACGGTAGGTTGATATTTCTTCTGCACCATTGCTCATAATTCATGCATCACCTAATTTCATCATAACACAGGCCCACAAGAAAGAACAGTGGATGTTTAATCTAGCTAATATTGTGTTGGTCATACTATACACTGATTTACTGCTTGTCTCTTTTGAATAATACAGAAGGTAAAGAGCTTAAAAATTAATTGCATATTAAATCGATCAATCACAATATTGGTAAAAAAAAAAAAAAGATTGCAATTAGATTATGTTCCAAAATCGTTCAGCCCTAATCCCTGTTAACCCAAGAGTGCTGCCCTTCAGAGGAGGTTAGTAGCTGACCAGATGTAGTTTTGCGTAACCAACCAGTTCAACCTCATTAAGAAATATTCACGTGAAACTGAATATTGTCTGGAAATAGCTCTGAAAGTTGTGTAAAGCGTTTAAGTAAAAATGTCAAACAAAAGTGGTTCTATTTTCTCAAATGTGGTCTTTTTTATTTTGGGGTGTTGGACTGTTTATATTAGACAAAACAAGCCAAATGAAGATGTCACCTTGAGCTCTGCTGGTTAAAAGGTCAAAAACACTGAGTTAGTTTGCATGTTGTTTTACATCAATATGATGACATTGGTTAGAACTTTTTTTTGACATTTCACAAACTAAATGACTCATTGATTCACTGAATAACTAGCCAGACTGATAAAAGCTAATTCCAGGTAAATTGGTAACGGTGTTTCTAACAGCCGATAAAAGAAAATAAAAAAATAAACAGAGACGGATCCTTCCATCATGTAATGAGTGTTGTCGTTGATCAACTTGTCCACAAGAGAGCGCTGTGCAGCCACCACAAAACACAGCAACCAGCTGACATGATCATGATGCATATGTTAAGGACAATCTTTGTTCATGTTATGTGTTTTTGAAAAAATACTTTCATATACTATACATATACGTTCATACAGTAACACAGGCACAGATGAAATATCTATATGTTGTTCTTCAACTAACAAAAACAACTACTTGTTAGGTCGTACTGTTTTGTGTTATTGTTTAAATATTTTGTCTGTTCTGTTTAATCTGTTTAATTTGTCCAACTTGTCCCATTGCAGTGATAAAAAATACAAAGATAATCTAATGGTTGACCAAAAGCAAAAATAGTCGTTGCATTTTGAACTTTCCTCCTCCGTCTGTAGCTGCTGGAGGCGGAGACGGTGCAGCACATCTTCAGTAACAACTACCAGCTGTGCAGTGAGATCTCAGAGAGCGTCCTGCAGCACTTCATCCACTGCCTGGCCACGCACGGCCGCCACGTCCAGTACCTCAACTTCCTCCACACCATCATCAAGGCGGAGGGCAAGTACGTGAAGAAGTGTCAGGACATGATCATGACGGAGGTGAGTACGAGGACGACGCGCGTCACTTTGTTCCAGAGAGTTTCGGTGTGTTTGTTTGACGACGTAATCCCGTTTTCTCTCCGTAGTTAACTAACGCAGGCGAGGACGTGGTCGTCTTCTACAACGACAAGGCCTCCTTCAACACCATGTTGGAGTTGATGGCAGAGAGCAGGGAGGGGGTCCTCGAGAACAGCCCGCTCAGGTAACCACGGCAGATGTTACCCTGGTTTAGTCTTCTCACCTTTTTGTGTCTTTGTTTGGGGAAGTAGCCTCTTTAAATGTGACTGTGGCTCCACTCCAATTCATTTAATTCAGTTATAAAATCCTGGACTTTAATAGCTCCTGTGTTTCAGCAGGTTTTCTGCTCATGTTCCAAACTTTCTGCTCCCACAGATTTGTGTTCTCTGACATGCCCAGAGAAAAGTCTATAAAGAATATTACCAGACTAACGTGTTTGTTTAATGAGAATTCAGGATGTTTTTTAAAAGTCTCCTTGCTCTTTACTCTGCTGTGCATTATGTTATTAATCTCCTGATATGTTAACATCCCCCTTCAGACAGTCTGACTGACAAATGTTGCTTGTGAATCCGAAAGTGACCAATAACACTTGTGATCAGGAAGAAATCCACGCACACGTTAACTTCAGCACCTTTGATAATGTGCAGCTCAGATGTTTATATTGCAAAACTCTACCAGCTACGTTACCACTCGGTCACAGCTGTCTGGACCAAGTGGGAAGCTTCCAGTCAGCAAACTGTTACGAACGCAGAAGTCCCTTAAACCTGCATTCTCTCGAACAGCCAGCAGGGGGCGACTCTGCTGGTTGCAAAAAGAAGTCCGGCTCCATTAGAAATAAAATATTTCTACTTGTCAGCTGATTTATTCCCTCAGTAAACACTTTCCTGATGAGTTTCTGGTCTCAGTCGCTAGTTTCAAGTCTTCTTTAACACAGCATGATGTTCATTTAGTAAATTATGGTCCCATTTAGAGGAACTGGACAAAATTATCAGCCCTCTTAAAATGACAGTTAACGTGAATTACAGATGCACCTAGCCAAGCTAGCTAGCTAGCTCCGCACACGGTCGTTAGCTCCACCGTCCCTGTTGTTGCTGGTGTCGCGTCAGCTGCGGAGCGGAGTTGATTTGCTGATTGGATGTGTGGCGTGAGAGCCTGTAAAAAGCACTTTGTAACTTGTTTTTGAAAAGTGCTCTACAAATAAAGATTATTATTATTATATAATTATTAACAAAAAAATGTCTCGCGAGACAGCTTTGAGCCTGACGAGAAATATTTTAATCGAGATCTGATTACACCCCTATGTAAGTATAATTAGCTAAATGTACATAAAGTACCAAAGTAACAGTAAAAGTAACAGCTGTGCAGTAAAATGTTTCTGGATTATATCTGACGGTTCTGGATTAATATTCCTGCTGCATTAATGTGTATGATGCATTTTTCTGCTGTAGGTCTTTAAGGCTCATTCTGACTCCTTTAAATCCTGTTGGGCAGTTTAATCTGCAGCAATGCATCATGGTCTATAAGATCATCATGTGTTTGTAGCGTCGCTGTCCTGTGAGAACCACGTACCTCTGAACAGTCAGAAAAACAGCCTGTGTTCAGCTTTGTGACGATGCGTTTTCCAGCTGATCCAAGAAGTGTTGGAAGAGTTTATTTAGCTGAAGAGGAGGAGGAGGAGGAGGAGGAAACATCCTGCCATGCATGAAAAACTTTAATCTAAAAAGTAACTAGTAACTAAAGCTGTCAGACAAATGTAGTAGAGTAGACGTAGAAAGGGGCTTAACTTACTTGAGTAAAGGTATTTAGTTACTTTTCCCGACTGGTGTTGCTGAAAAACCACCTACAGTTAGCATCTCCTGTAACCATTTACTCGTTGCTGTGTCTGCAGGAAGTAGCTCACGTAAGTTCAAGGAGCTTTATTGCCAAGTAGTGTTTTACACATACAAGGAATTTGCTTTGGTGATGAGGTGCTAGAGTCGACATAAATAAATGTAGAAATATATAAATATGGAATAAACAAATGCAAGTTAGAATAATAAAAGAATTGAGAAAAATAATTCAACTATTTGCAGATATTTACATGTGCATTACTCCGGTTTGTGTTGTGCAGGCGTATTGCATTGACATTTGATATTGATTAACTATTGGTAGATATTTATACCATCAGCCATCTTTATGCACCGTTACTGCTGTTTTATTAGATGTTCTTTTACAGGTAGTAGACATATCCAGGATATCAGTTTTCACCAAAGTGTTAAAAACCATCTTGTCCCCTCTGCAGGTATCACATCTCTCTGGTGGAGCTGTTAGCAGCCTGTGCTGAGGGGAAAAACGTTTACACTGAGATCAAATGCACCTCGCTGCTGCCTCTGGAGGACGTGGTCAGAGTGGTGACACACGAGGACTGCATCACCGAGGTGCTGAGGGTGTTACCGCTGCCTTTGTCTTCACATGAAGTGACCTTTCAGTTCTGGGAAACCAGAGGCGAAACTGTTTTAGACTCAATAGTTTGGTTGTTAATAAAGTTCTTTAAAGGAGATCTGTGTAAAAACTGTCAACCACAGCACTACAGTGTTGACTGTACTCAGATCTTCTACGTCACTAAATGTAGTAATACCAAAGTGTATAAATACTCAAGTAGAAGTCCTGCATATCAAATTCTACACTAGAAGAAAAGGAAAAGGACACATTATGCAATGTAGATGTGTTTCCACTGAAAGTCACTTTGTTAAAACTCTTCACACAGTCTACCAAACAGTTAATCTCACGTCTGAAACTCTATCAAACCACCAAAAAACCCTTCATACACGTCTCAAAATAAACTTGTTAAAACCAAACCACATAAATCAGTATTTCATTACAGAATAACATTTTCAGTTAGTCGACTGTACAAACGTGTACATAACAAGAATGAATCAGAAAAGCAGAAATTAGCTCAATATGCTTTCTTTTTCTGTGTGATTTACTATTTAAAAAATGTTTAAACAAAAAACTCATTCCTAAAATTTCTGTGCTGCAGTCGAGCTTTGCTCACTTGTTTCCGCAGCAACACTGGCGCTTCAGACACAGTGACCCAACCCCCTGAAACAATTCTGCTAAAATGCAAACGCATTTCCTGCTTTACACTCAGACTGCAGCTCTAAACCTCATTCAGATGAGTTTCGGACACAGTGTGTTAGCATTTAAAAAAAGCAGGTGGTGAAGTTGTTATGAGAATAAAAAATGATTCACAGTTTGGTCCACATGCACTTCTGTTCCACTGACTGTGTGAAGAGTTTTGACCATGGGACTGCAGACTAAGTACAGTACTTGAGTATAAATGCACTTTGTTACTTTCTGTAAGTCAGAAAGGACCACAGTTAAAGTTATAAACCACTTGGTGTCTCTGTCTGGCTCCAGGTGAAAGTGGCCTACGTGAACTTTGTGAATCACTGTTACGTGGACACAGAGGTGGAGATGAAGGAAATCTACACGTCCAATCACATCTGGAATCTGTTTGAGGACTTCACCGTGGACATGGCCAGGGTAACCGCTGGTGACTATTACTGATGGAACGACAGTTATTATACACAGAAACTCCTTCCAGTACTCAGTGAAACTAAGACTGATAATCACTCAAACTGTCACCTTTCGTCAGTCATTAGTAGTTCATCATCGGTTTCACGTGCGTCTGTGATGGTGACGTTTTCCTTTGCAGGTTTGTAAGAAACGAGAGAAGCGTCTGACTGATCCCATCCTGGAGAAGTACATCATCAACGTGGTCTTTGACACCATCAACGCCTTCTTCAGCTCCCCTTTCTCTGAAAACAGCACTTCTCTGCAGGTCAGGACCACGAGGCACTTTGGTGACGCCGTGTTCGTCAATCTGCTGCATTTTGTCCAGTTCATGAAAGGCCGCAGGTTTATGAGGTTCTTACATCAATAAATGTGACTTCCAGTATTTATATGAACGCAGCGTTGATGCCATACATCAGGGGTCCGCAATTTTTTTGTCAAGCCGTTACATGGCGGGCCAGAACAAAGTAATCCTTGTATACTCGTGTGCACGTTTTAGCTCGGTCGGTGCTGTGCGGGACTCCCGTTAGAAAGGTTGTAAGATCGATTTTTTTTCTCCCTTGTTAAACAAATTGATTATAAGAAACACACTTTTGCACATGCTCACCATAAAGCACGTGCTGCAGTGATGTGTGCGCGTCCCGGCGTTTGATCCGCATTCATAAACCTCATTTTCATTTCCCTGAGAAAATTCAGGGGAATCCAATCACACGTTTACTGACGGCTTTTTTTCAGAGGTGTGTGAAGCCAGAGACTCGTTTAAATGTCCTTCAGAACTCTTCAAAGTAAAAGCTCTCAATAAACTTGACAGAACTTTCTTGTGCTTTTATTGGGGGGGGTGGTATAGTGGATTAGACGCGTGCCTTTGGTGTGGTCTGATACATCCACCATCGTGTCCCTGAGCAAGACACTTAACCCCTCGTTGCTCCAGAGACGTGCGACCTCTGACATGTATAGCAATTGTAAGTCTCTTTGGATAAAAGCGTCAGCTAAATGAATAAATGTAAATTATTTTGGAGGCACAATCACTTCAGAGGAAGTGAGATTCATTTCAGCACCAGCCACTATCAATTTCTTTCTTTCTTTCTTTTTCTGCTAGCAAGCTAGTGGGCCGGTTTTGCCATACATGATGTATATATTGCTTTAAAGTCGTGTTGCCTGCAGTATGAAGAGAAGTAACTGGCTTATCCAGATACCTTCAAGAGTAACTTTGACTTTCAGAATGAAATCTAAAAATCTCATCATGAACACAGAGTACAGATGTGATGTGCAGCCCACATTAGCCTATTCATGTATATAACATCTAGTTAACCACGAAGATAGGCTGCTCGGAGCAGTTTAGAGATGCAGCGTAAATCACCGTGACAGAAGACCTTAATCAGGAAGTTACTCCTGAAGTTTCCTGATAAGCCAGTTACCTCTCTTCATAGTACAGGCCTCTGGTCTCTGTGGCTAAGCTATGTTAGCATGCTATACCCTACGCTAATCTGCTAACAGAAGGGATTTCAGATTAAATTCAGTATAAATACTTTCACCAATTTACACTGTTAATGAAATAACAACTCAGTTCATGTACAAGTTCATTTATTTTATATACTGAATTTTATTTAACCAAATGTTTGATAATTGGCTCCCGTCCACATCACCTGCTGGTCATAGGTCCAAACTGCCAAACAGGAAGTGAGAGCCTCCAATGGGCTTTAAAGTAGAGGAGCTCAGACTGAACCATGTTGAGTAGAGTTCAAAGCAGGGGTTATTGTTACGGGAGAAGGATCACGGCAAATCCGCATTGTAAGAGAAGAAGAAACTGTAAACAAACTGGAATCGACACCTACGCTGATGTTAATATTGTTGAACGTTTTCTTAACGTAAGATGCTGCATAGAACACATGAAGTCAGAGGAATGCAATCATCTTATTACATACTGAGTTTATTCAACTATTTATTTTAGTTTTTGCTTAATGATGCTATTTACCTCCACTCTGCAGGGCGAGAGGCTGCAGCACTTAAAAATCAGGCAAAAACATAGAATAAAAAGTGTGCAACGTGTTTCATCGTCGTCAAGGTAACGTGATAAAGTGGCAAAGGGCTGTCCCGTTCCCGTTTACAGCATTTTGAGCCCTCGCAGCCTCTTAAACTCAGTCACTTTTTAAGAAACGTCAGTAAAGTCTGTGAGGGTTCAGGGCTTAGGGTTTAGGGGGGACATTGGGATTGGGCCGTAGAAGCTCCTCTGACAGCAGGTAGATCACCTGCAGGGCCTTTCTTTACTTGTCAATAAGTTTGGTTAGGTAAGATTTTCATACATCTGTTTCTTACTCTCCCCTCAGACTCATTACACCATCGTGACTCAGCTGCTTCAGTCGTCTGTCAGGCTGCTGGACTGTCCCTGGCTGCAGCAGCAGCACCGCGGGCAGGTGGAGGCCTGCATCAAGACGCTCGCTATGACAGGTAACAGTAATGATTGATGCACCTGTTTGATTTAAAATGCATCTTCCATGATACTGTATCGATAATAATATAGTATAACGTATATTAATATATTTTAAGTACATTTTTCCTAATACTTTTGCTTAATTAAAGGATCTGAGTACTTCTTCTGCCTCACAGGAACAGATTGATCCCTCTGTTATAATCGGTTTTCTTATTGATGACCGTATATTTCTTTATCTATTTTTCTTTAGCTAAGAGTCGCTCCATTGCTCTTCCTCTGGACCTGGAGGCTCAGATCAACTCCATGTTGTCCACGTCTGCTCTTAACTCTTTGACCCGCTCCAACCCGAACTACAAATCCTCCTCCCGCTCCTCCAGAGTCACCGCTCCCAGCAACCCCTGGGACTACAAGAACATCATCGAGAAACTACAGGTACGCAAGGCTTCACCGTAAAACAAGGAAACTTGTAGCCCCGCCCTAAATGGGACCATAATTTACTAAATCAACATCATGCTGTGTTGAAGAAGACTTGAAACTAGCGACTGAGACCATAAAGGAAAAAAGACCAATAGGAAAAAGCTCTTGCCTGTTCTCGAACGCACCTAAAGACTTCTACACAATCACACTTCTTCCTGCAGCCGGTGGAGTCGCCCTCTGCTGGCTGCTAGAGAGAACGCAGCTTTAAGGCTCTTCAGCACCGGCTTCACTTTTTGGACTCGGAGGTTCCTGCTTGACTGTATCATTATTTTATTTTTTTAAATTAGGAAAGCCTCATTGAGATTAAAACTTTCCCTGCTGGTCTGGGTCATGATAGGCAGAATGACAAACCAAAGCAACATTTCAGAGGCAGGCCTGTCAGGCTGTCACAGATATCCATGTAATGTTGGTGTGTGTGTGTGTGTGTCAGGACATCATCAACACTCTGGAGGAGCGTCTGAAGCCGCTGGTGAACGCTGAGCTGTCGGTGTTGGTGGACGTCCTCCACCAGCCGGAGCTGCTCTTCCTGGAGGGAACGGACGCCCGACAGCGCTGCGAGTCCGGAGGCTTCATCTCCAAGTAGGTCCAGGTTCTGTGAGTCCAACATTCACTGCAGTACTGACAGAGAGGGATGATGGGAAAACATGTGTGTGTGTGTGTGTGTGTGTGTGTGTGTGCAGGCTGATCCAGCACACAAAGGCGTTGATGTCTGCAGAGGAGAAGCTGTGTATCAAAGTTCTGAAGACTCTGCAGGAGATGCTGATCAGGACTCTGGACTTTGATGAAAAGGTCAGTTAAGCAAATAAATAACTACCAATATCAGGGGCACCGGAGTAACGTTTAAATTTTGAAACACATATTTAAACACATTGTTTCCTATTAATTAATGTTTCGGCCAACCACAGTCTAATTTCTTCCACCATAGTTTCAAAATGAACTCAAAATATATGAACATTAAAGATTTCTAACGTTCTAACGTTTTGCGCCGCTGCCGTAAACTTGCGGGCTCACACACTTTGGCATCCGACTCAACTACTTTTCCTTTGAGGTAATTACAGTAACGTTAACTAAGGGTTTAAACAGTGTTGAGTGTATCCACCCTCATTCGTTTGTGAGAGCCGCTAAATTTAAAGTGCACACGTATTAAGAGTTTTTATGGTAAATGCCGTTAAAAGGGGCAGAGCGAGCTGACAGTCTGTCATTTTCTCACTTTACAAAGTGTTACGGTATGAGAGTCTTACCTGAAGAGAGGCTATTAAGTCTTAATGGTGCGCAATACGAGCACAACATACAATATAATTTATTAAATTGCGTCGGACTTGGGGAATGTAGCGCGAGGATACAGGATGGAAATAAGATTAATTAACAGGAAGTATAAAACATATTACATGTGTCCATTAAAAGTAAAATAAAATCGACCGATAAGAGCTAATTGTAGATAGATCAGGATCTGTGTTTATAGCAGCCAATAAATGACAATTAAAAAGAGACGGATTCTTTAATTGTGTTATGAGTGTTTTTGGTGCAGAGTTTGTCCACCGGAGGGCGCTCTGCAGCTCACAAGTGTTTTGGAAGCCACAAAACCACCACAACACACAGCAGTCAGCTGTACTTGTGTTCAAAGCACTATTTAAAACAATAAAACAGTTTCTTCAACTCTTAAACTGCATGGTGTCATGTTCTCTTGCCGAGGTCTCATAACTATACATAACAAATGTTAGAGATAATCTGTGTTTATGTATAAATATCAACATAAAATCCCATATGGGTGAGGCACTACACTCTAGTTTCTGCAGTTCTCTTATTTATTCCATCGTGACGGCACAATAGAGGTGTAGTCCTGGTTGTGAAGCTCATGCTGTGGCTAAGCTTTGTTAGCTTAGGGAGCACACGTGGACATAGCATAGCTAACCGGCTAACAAAGGTAATTTCTGAATGCATGATGTTGGTTATATTCAATTAACTTGAATTAATGAAATGTTTGTTAATGAGCCAAACAGGAAGAGAGAGCAGAGTTCCTGCTGATGAGAGTACCATAAACAACCGTTAATGTGGGAGACGAGAGATGTAGTCCAGTGAGCAGTTTCTTGACTTTAAGGTCCAGTGTGTAATATTTCTATGGACAGAAATACAATGTAAGATCCATAACGATGTTTTGAGTGGTGTATAAAGACCTTAGAATGAGACATTTATATCTACAGAACCGTGTTCTACTTCTGGTAGAATTCAGGCAGTGCAGACTCTCATCACTGTGTTGAATACGTACGTTAGAAGAAGAAGAAGTAGTAATAATATACAGATAAGTTTTGGGTTCTCTATATATAAAGTAAATCTGTCTTTTTTTCATTCCTTATTTAAAGCCACTGTGTGTAGAATTAGAAAAGAAAAGTGATGGTGCCTCCCAGGTGGAGCCTCAAAAAGAAACTGCAAATATGAACTGCTGGCTGTGAACTGTGGCCTAAAGGAGGTGGTTACAGTCACTTTGTGTCCTGTCGTTTCAGGGAGTGTCGCTGCGGAAGGTTCTGCTGCAGAACTACTTGTTTCCAAACAAGAAGAACAACCTGATGAACGAGCTGGTGGAACTCGGAGCTGCAGGTACGCCGCTAAGCACTTTTAACGAGTCATAAAATGATGTTAAAAAAAATGTTGTCCTCCTGACTGAAGCGTCACCGTCCCACTGAAACACGGAGACGCGGCGATCGGGTCGAACAAAGTGGCTCAAAAGTAGGTCGAGTTAACCAACAGCTGAGGAGGAGTTTTTCTCAGTGAGATGGACAGCCCAACTGATGGTAGAAATACCAGCAGACAGTTTATTTTCATTTTATTTTACTGTAGCCTAAATCCAGAGGTGGAAAGAGTACAAAAAAAATCGATTACTTTGATTAACTTTTACTTAAGTACAAGTAAAATTACCTGTATAAAAATCTACTCAAGTAAAAGTAAAAAGTAGCTCATTTAAAGAGTAAAAGTTACTTATTTTTTTAACCTCCTAAAATAACTCATTTATATTGATTTAGTATCTTATTTATACATAGGCTTATTCTACTTCTTTAACTAAATTGCTGTCTTTTGCGATTTGATAAGGGAACAAAGCCATATCATGCTTTCAATTTTAGTTTGGTTGACAGATACTTTGCCAAATCAATGGCCAAAAATGTTTAAGAATCTTTTCGCTTCATTAGGAAACTTTGGCGGCAGCATTTTTCACAGCTTACACTGCATCGTGATAAAGCTGCCGTTCTCTGTTTTCCTTGCACCTTGAAAATGTAGCAGTACTTTAAATAAAACATATTTAATTAAAAGTTAAATTACAGATTTAAAAAAACTACTTTAAAAAGTACAAGTACACAAAAAAGCTACTCAGTCACAGTAATGTGAGTAATTGTAATTCGTTACTTTCCACCTCTGCCTAAATATCAAGTAATTCTACCTGTACATTTTATTTAGCGGTAATTTAAATGTGACCATTTAATTAAAAAAGATATTGAAAATGAAAAGATCTTAGAAAGGGGTGGTGGTGCATAGATAAGATGCCTGCCTTTGGTGTGGTTTGGAGTCCTGGGTTCAATTCCCACTGTGACCCATCCACCATTGTGTCCCTAAGCAAGACACTTAACCCCTCGTTGCTCCAGAGGCGTGCGACCTCTGACATGTATAGCTGTTGTAAGTCACTTTGGATAAAAGCGTCAGCTAAGTGAATATGAGTTAATTGATTAGTGGGTCAAAAGAAAATTCAATGAGTAAATTAATTAATTTACTACTTGAGGAATTGCTGCTATTCTTTGTCATTTGTTGGTTGGACCAAAGAAGCAATTTGAAGACGTCACTTTAGGCTCTGGATAATTGTGATGAGCACTTTCCACAATTTCTTGACGATTAGTCGCTTGATGGTAAAAATAGGCTGCAGATTAGTTGATGATGAAAATAATCGTTAGTTGCAGCCCTAGTTAGAAACAACAACCTGCCTTGTTTTAATCTGTGTTGTGTCTAATGTTTTTATTAGAATTATTTTCAAATAAAATCATTTCCTTTACAAAAACAAGATTTGGTCTTGAAAGGGGGGGGGGGGGTCGTCTTATAATCAGGGTTGTCTTAAATTCGGGTCAATACGTTAATCCTCAAAAGTCAGTAAAAGTATTTTTCTGAATGTTTTCACATTTTTTGGGCATTTTCCTGAATAAGCTTTTTGCAGAGAAGGAGACTTTGTTTACTGGCAGAAGAGGTTTTACTGTATGATACTAGCATTTAAAATGCTTCCATGGGAGCACAAGTAGGAACTCCAAGTGGCGTTCATGGCACTTTTTCTAGACGGAGGTTGGAAAGTTCCGAGTTGCCTGGAACGCAGCATATCTGCTGAAGGGAAGTGACATCACAGACAGGAAGAGGAAACACAGTAGGAAGGTTCTTCTGTCTGTTTGCAACCAAACAGATGAGGTTAAAATGTGGAGGTGTGATGACCTCTGAAGCTAAAGATCAGCTGATCAGATGTTGAGGATTGTTTCTCACGGCCTGGTGACATCATAAGTGTGCAGAAGATGAATGTGGATTTTTGTGGATTGTGGGGTTTGGCAGCCTTCAGGTGGTCTGGCTTTGTGGTGCAGGAGGTGTTTTGTCCAAATATGAATATAAACTATTTAAATATTTGATTTGACTTCAAAACAAACTTACGAAGTGCTTTAAAAACCAGGAAGTGCTCAGTTTAATACACAAAACAAAACATATATTACGTCAGCCATTGCGAAGAAACAGCTGCAGTGTGACTCTAAATCCTCTGTTTGATGGCAAGAGTTGCAATATTCAAGGTCTCGGCTGTATTTTTACCAGCCAGATCTTACACGAGAACCGCCAGGGTTCGTCGTGTACCTATAACCATCATAAAATGTACCCGCTATAAAAATGCAGTGATTATTTCTGCTACATGTTGCTCCAACACACTTTGGGAAACATTCAGCACCTATAAACAGCTTCCCCACATTTTCAGGCTTTATTCTATTCTATTCTATTCATTATGCCTTCACCATGCAGGGCCTTCGCTCCGCATCTGTGAAGGGCCCGTCCACGCGCAGCGGCTCTTTTGATGTCATCCAATCGCCGCTGTTGTAGATGTTGTAGCCTTGTTATATTCTAAACACAGCTAGAGTGTTGAGTATTGTAGTGTTTTATAGGCGGTAATAATAATACCAGAATAATGTCGGCTAGTTTTTACTGTTCTGCTTGTTTTTTTGGACTTCATCGGGCATCCAGAGAATTACACATAGCTACAAAAGTTTGAAAGTGCAAACAAAAGTATTTATTCAAATTCAATTCCAAAATTCAAAGTAGATTTTTTTTACCCAATGGAAAAAAATGTATAATGATCTATTTCTAATGGAAATCTATATAGACTCCGCAGGTCAAAAAGCACACGAGGGAGCCGCACGCTCTCTTGAAGGGACCCCAAAAACACGCCTCTATCACAGGGGAAAACTAGGCTACTGCAGCATTAGTTTTGATAATCAGGTAGCAACACAAAAACTATAAGCAGCAGCTTTCATGCATGTGGATCGCTGTCAGATAATGACCCGTCAGATGCAGAATCAACCCAGGACACATCGCGCAGCCCCCACCGTCAGACTCTCCTTCACTTGCTGCGCTGGCGGTTATAGGTATAAATGCACATTTTTTAAATCTGGCTTTATCTTGACATTTTTTAACAATATTGGTCGCTACAGAACAAACCCAGTCAAAGACTCTGGGACTTGAAACAAAATGACATACAATCAAAAAACAGCCGCGGGTAAATTTGGCCCGTTGGCGGTTCTAGTGTAGATACGTAGAAGTCAAGCTTTAAGCTGTACCATGAACTGATACTGCAGAACACAAATTATTCCCAGGATCTATTTGTTTGCTCCAACCAACCTCCAATGAAAGTAAACACTTTGTTCCACCTGAGATTTAAACTAAATATGTACTCCCAGGAGGATACGAGTTCCCTAGAAGACCAAAAATGATTTCTGATATTTCACACTGATCTTCACCTGGAGAGTTTGTTTTATAAACTGTGTTAACAACTCCTGTCAATCGAATGTATTTGTCTTTTTAATATCGTTAGATTTGTAAGTGTTTAGTGTTTTTATTAAGTAAGTAAGTATTTTTGTGTGTCAGGCGCGGAGCAGGAGCGGGACTGGGCGGCGGTGGCAGCGGTTCAGTGTCGCCTGGACAGAGAGGGAGGAACGAAGCTGTTCACTGATCTGGTGATGAGCACCAAGAACGACAAGATTTTCAATGAGAGCATCCAGCTGGCCATCTGCCTGCTGGAGGGAGGAAACACGGAGATCCAGGTAACACGCACACACGGTGGTTTAACCCTCCACTCTGACATTATTCTAGATGTTTTCTGTTATCGGCGACAGATGAATCCACACGTGGTGCTCTATAGTGAGTATTTAGGGCAGCTGGACGGTGGAGTCAGAATAAACTACTGCGTGTTCTGAGCTTTAAAACTCGTCAAACTGCTTGTTTTGTTTGATCCTGACCAATCGGCAGCAACCGACAAATCCGTCATTTTTTCTTCTTCTTCGTTGGTGTAGGCTGCTTCAAACAGTGGCGGCTGAAAGTAAGCGGTGTCGATGTTGAACAGCCGTTACTTTTAGTGAAATTACTAAAACGCAGAAACGAGAGAAGGCGTCAGAGGAGATGAGATGTACGACCCTTGAACTGGTCGATGCCACCAAGCTGACCAATCGCAGTTCTTGCGGTCTGAGTCGCCTCGACGTGTAGTTACATTTTTGAGGAGGTGCACTTTAGGTTTAATGCAGAAGTATAAATTTGGCTGTAGTGGTTGTAGTATTTTATAACAATTATTTTGATTGTCCATTGACATGCTGTTTATTTTCTTGGTTAATCTATAAAATGTCGATCAGTGTTTCTCCAACCCCGACATGACGTCTGTCATAGAGGAGGAATTTAAGAAGCTGGACACTGATTGATCGATTATTAAAATACTTATCGATTAATTTAATAGTTGACGTCTGATCGATTAATGGTTGCAGCTAGTGTTGTAGTCAAGACCGCCCAAACCGAGACCAAGTCAAGACCAAGACCAGAGTTTATCGAGAACCGAGACAAGACCAAGACTTTTAGGGGCTGAGACCAAGTCGAGACCAAGACCAGTTCCCCACATTACATGACGCACGATAAGATGTGGAACGAGATCAGAGGTACTTCTCAAATTGATCTGAAAGATCCACATTCCCATTAAAGAAACACTAAGAGCTGAAATCAACCTAAGCACTCCTCTTCCATGCTTACTGAAAAAGCCACGTTGGTGGCGATCACAGCTGGATTGAGTTTTATTGTAACGAGACCAACTAAAGATCCTTGTAGTGGCTTTTTTTCAGAGCTTCCAACTGTATCACACAGTCAGCTGATTATTCTCGGTCTGAATCAGTTTAGGCAACATGGAGAAGTCTGAAGTGTTTGGATCAAATGAGCTCGCATGCCAACAGATCCTTCTCCAGGACGAATGAGCTCTGGAGTGAGCCGTTAGGAGTGAACAGTTGGGATTGTTTCGTAAAACCTTTTTAGGGTCAGGAAGGAACATTCATGTGTAGTTTTCTGACGCTTTAAACACAACGGTTCAGTTCTCCACACTCTCAACTCCCACCATACAGACTTTCAGCAGGAGCCGTCTCTGAGAACGTTAGAGTGATTTAACCTGGACGTCCTGTCGTTCTCCTGCAGAACTCCTTCTACAAACTGATGATGGGCGACAACAAGTCAGAGAAGTTCTTTAAGGTTCTGCACGACCGGATGAAAGAAGCCCAGACGGACATCAAAGCCACGGTTTCTGTTAACGTGGGAGAGATGACGCACAAGGCCAACGAGAAGGAGCTGGAGAACGGTGAGAGACGCTTCACAACCTGCCTGATAAATCTGATATTACAGTTAAAATTCTGTTTGTTTTTGATTGTTTTATTGTTTGATGTCATTTGACCATTAATGTTGAGAGTTTTACTTTACTTACCGCTGTTATTTTGGTGCTGCATGTTTCAGCTGTGTGTGTAAACCTCAGTTTTAAAAGTGGTTTATAATAAACATTTATACCAACAAGGCAGCATTAGTGGAGCTATGAAAAGTAAATTAGATTTTTATATTTTGAGAAAGTCGTAATATTTCAAGAATAAAGTTAAAATATTGCAGATTTTGCGAGACAAAAGTTGCAATATTTTAAAGAAAGTTATAAAATTTAAAGAAAATGATCTGTAATGTGAATCTATATCTTGAGGTGATCTTTGACTTATTTCTGAATGTTTCCCCACCAGCATGCGTAAAAAGGTTTATAGTTACGAGGAAGCATTAGTGGAGTTACTTAAAGTAAATTAGATTTTTATATTTCAGAAAAAAGTCATGATATTTCAAGAATAAATTTAAATAAAGTTAAAAGAGCAAATTTTGCAAGTCTAAAGATGCAATTTCTTTAAAAATTAAAATATTTCCAGAGGAACTTTATTCTCAAATGTTATAATGTTTTGACTTTGTTCTCAATTTGTTATCCTCTTGCAGTCTTGTAACTGTATATAATAAAGTTTATTAATTAAATTAAATAATTGTTATCCATCCAGCATAAGTGAATATGAATTGACATCTTCAGACATCTTTAAGTTTTAAACATGAATTTTTTTTATTTAGTTTGTATTCAGGTTAATTTGAGTTTTAGTTTCTTTTTGTCTGTTTAGTAAATCTATGGTAAAACTTAACAGGCCAGGCTTTTATTTGATTCAGTCACTGAACTCCTGCTGCCTCTATTTGGAACAGGCCTTTAATTCTTTCCCCATAAACCTCTTGCTGTGATGTGAAAGATGTGAAATAAGCTGCTATCAAATTGTTTATTTCAACCAGTATTAATATTACTTGTATAAAAATGAGGCTATGAGATTACATATCAATTATGAATCATTCTTTTGATGTAGCTCAGAGAGAGAGAGAGAGAGAGAGAGAGAGAGAGAGAGATCCCACGCGCCCTTGAAAACCTGAAAGCCTGGAAAACAGTTGATCAATTTTCCAGTCATGGAAAACACCAAGTTAAATGTCCTGGAAAGTCTTGTGTTGTCCTGGAAAAAGTTTTTAACATTTTGTTGCAGCAGCGTTGTGAACACACCCCCGAGTCATATCACATGGTAGCACAGGCTTGAAACTCAGAGTAATGTCTGTTGCATTATCCTCCGAAGGTAAATGTTAGTCTCTACTGGCTGCTAACTGTTTAATGATATTCAGTTATTGGTCTTCAGGCAGACAGTTAAAATTTAATTTATAAGGACGGTGTAGGTCCGGGTCCGGAGAGGACATTGGCTGGGTCTGGACCTGGACTGCGGTCCGCCTATTAGTGACCTCTGAACTGAAAATGTCCTGGAAATGTCCTGGGAAAGTATCTCTAGAAAAAAGTAGGAACCCTAGAAGAGCGAAAGACTATGTTAGAAAGGATGAAAGCCGAAGGTTACTGTCGTTATTTTAACTTGGATTTAATCATGATTGAATTGTAGAGAATCTCACTGAGCTTACGATGCATCGCATGTCCATACTGACAAATGTTTAAACAGTTATATTTTTATGTTTGATCTAAGCATATTTTATAAATTCAAATAACTTCCATAAAAAAACAGACCAGGCTTCTAATTGAGACTGTGTTTATTTGTCAAAACGTGCAGCCACACCAGGTCAGTATAAAGGACAGTCGTCTAATTGGGAAGTTTTTCCGATACTTTGGTATTGGGATTTCAGCTCAGGTTTGTTTTCGTCTTTAGTCAATAAGCTTATTGTTTCGAGCCTGAGGAACTGATTTTAGGATCCTTTTGGGTATTTGAACGTGTTTACTAAGTTCAGAGGTTTGAATCCTCAGTGAGGCTCATCATACTTTTCCTCTTTGTAAATCTGCCTCTACAACTTTAGCACTTCCTGGAACAAGTCACCCTCTGATGGTCCAGGGCCAGTCCATCGCCCCAGTACCAGGCCCCACTGTCCAGCCAGTGGCAGAGGTGAGAGAGGTGGAGATGGAGATGGGACCAGCTGTGACCATCATGAAGCCAATCCTCAGGTTCCTACAGCTGCTCTGTGAGAACCACAACCAGGACCTACAGGTTAGCTTCTTCTAACAGTAATAATAAACCAGAACCTACAGGTTAGCTTCTTCTAACTGTAATAATAAACCAGGACCTACAGGTTAGCTTCTTCTAACTGTAATAATAAACCAGGACCTACAGGTTAGCTTCTTCTAACAGTAATAATAAACCAGGACCTACAGGTTAGCTTCTTCTAACTGTAATAATAAACCAGGACCTACAGGTTAGCTTCTTCTAACTGTAATAATAAACCAGGACCTACAGGTTAGCTTCTTCTAACTGTAATAATAAACCAGGACCTACAGGTTAGCTTCTTCTATTTATAACAATAAACAGGGACCTACAGGTTAGCTTAACTTCTGTATGTTTTTCCAGAACTTCCTGCGTTGCCAGAACAACAAGACCAACTATAACTTGGTGTGTGAGACTCTGCAGTTCCTGGACATCATGTGTGGTAGCACCACCGGAGGCCTGGGCCTGCTGGGCCTCTACATCAACGAATCAAACGTCCACCTGATCACTCAGACCCTGGAGACACTCACCGAGTACTGCCAGGGCCCCTGCCAGGAGAACCAGGTAGACTGATGCAGCCATGAGGGACAAGTCTATCACCGGACTCATCAATGACATGCACGTTCACTCTCTGTGTGTGTTTGTGTTGCAGACGTGTATTGTGACCCACGAGTCCAACGGCATCGACATCATCACGGCCCTGATCCTGAATGACATTAGTCCTCTGTGCCGTTATCGGATGGAGATGGTGCTCCAGCTAAAGGTGCGTTAGTTTACCTGTCGAGGGCAGTTGTTTTCTTTTTAAATATAGATCTACATCTATACAATATACAGTATATCTTTCAACTCATGGAAATCAAAACTCCAGTATCTCAAAATATATCACAATATTAAAACAAAGAATCTAAAATACAGAAATATCGACTTGAGAAGAGCTCTAATCATCTAATTAACTCAAAACACCTGCAAAGGTCTCCTGAGTCTTTTAATCTCTCAGTCCAAAGCCCAAAGTCCTCTTTTCAGATTAAAAAACGACTGGTAACTGGTCTGCTGGCCGTGGTGTTACTGTGCTTGATGGGTCTTCTGGAATTTATCATATCAGTGAGTCTTCTGAAATGAAAAAGGATTCAACCAGGATGTCTTTAAGTCTTTTATTCTATGCAAAGAAGGTGACACAAATGTACGATGTAAGAACTTGTGTAGCAGGATATTTATTCAGACTGTGGAAACCTCACCACTTAACTGTCAGTTTAGAAACGTCTTTCATCTCTAGAAATGGAGAAATCATTTCTATGACCATAATATAGTAAAACACATCTAGTGTTTTGAGTGCTTGTTTGTGTAGTGATTGTGAGAGAAAGTCATAGTGTAAACATCTTAGCAGTACGCCTCTAGATCAGAATAAAACTCGCGTAATTCACTTCAGGAAGAACCAGGCTTGCAGATTTTCATCTAAAGTCAAAGCAACACATTTTAAGTTTGGTTCGGGGGTCATACGGGACCTGTCAGGGTCACGCCTGTCCTTTGACTGCTGCTGTTTTCTTCCCGTTTGCCAGGACAACGCCTCCAAGCTGCTGCTGGCTCTGATGGAGAGTCGTCATGACAGCGAGAACGCAGAGAGGATCCTGTTCAACCTCCGACCACGAGAGCTGGTCAGAGCAGATTCTCATCGGCAGTTCATCGAGATTTTTCTTTAGCAGTGAATGATGTGTGTTCAGATGTGATTTAACTGTGTGTGTGTGTGTGTGTGTGTGCGCAGGTGGAGGTGATAAAGAAGGCCTACCAACAGGACAGTGAGTGTGAGGAGATGGAGGTTTCCCCCCGTGAGGTGGGACATAACATCTACATCCTGGCTCAGCAGGTGACTAAACACAAGCTCTTCATAGTAGTTCTCTAGTAGTTCATAATGTAGTTCTGTAAATAACGTTTCTGTCTTGTTTGTTTGCAGCTGGCCAGACATAACAAGGTCCTGCAGAACCTCCTGAAACCTCCCAAGAACAGCATAGAGGGAGAGGAGGGAATCTCCTCCATGGTAAACTCTCCATCCGTCCGTCCGTCCTGCAGAGGCAGTGATGTTGGATCAGTTCCGCAGAAGTCCAACTTTATGGTGTTTGTGTTTTTCTGTCTGCAGCTGAACCTGAACAACCGTCCTCTGTCCCAGATGTTGAAGTCCTCAGCTCCAGCTGCAGTAGTCGAACAGGACCCACTGGAGTACTACGACCAGCTGACTTCACAGATAGAGGTACTACTACTACTGTCATTACCATAACACTTCAGTTAGTAGCCCTGCCTGTATTTGGGACAGGCCTTAATTCCTTTGCCATGCCGGTAAATCTGAATGAATAATGTTCATCTTTTATGTAAACTGAAACGAACGATTGACTGTCCATTAGGGCTTTCCCCAACTAAGGATTTACATCAAATAAAAATTATCAAGGATTGCCTATAGTTGAATCTTACAGCATTATATGTTGAAATTACATCATAATAGGCTGTAGATCAACTTACTGGGAGGAAACCAGTAGTTCTATGTAAAATCAGACATTCAGCACCTCCATATCGCCAAAATGGCGTGATCCTTGTTTCGCTGTGAAGGTTCAACTGTGAGATTGACAGTCAAATCAGGCTCCTCCTATCGAATTTTCGACTATTCGGGGTCAGCCCTAATGTCCAGAGTGACAAAAGTTTAAATATGTATATTTGTGTGCAAAATCTAAGCAGCTTGCTTCAAGCAGGTGAGGTTTTATACATCCCAAAAAAACAACAACAAACAGATCAGGCCAGTAAAAGGGACCGGGGTCTAATTGTGACTCTTTTAATTGAAATTTTACAGTATACAGCAAATCAGTCTTGTCAGAGTATATAATAAAAATCAAATCATTCGTAACTAAATGATTTTAAGATGCAGAATAATTAAAGTGTACTCTGTTGTTTATGCTGCAAAAGTTCTACTATTACTGTACCACTGCAGTAGTACAGCCAGCAGACTGCACAGATAAAGCACCAATACCAAAACTACTGATAAAATTACAACACGAATACTAGTCCTATTAGACAGGTCGCTGTTCATGAAACGTTGTCAATAAAGCTGAACCTTTATTGACATCAGCCCAGGATCCTCCACGCTGCAGACAAAATGTAGAAACAAATGTTCAAATATTTTTATTTTTATTTGAATAGAATAAAACAATAAAATATGACAAATTAAATAAAAGGAAAGGAAGAAATAAAAAAGGAAAACTAAATAACATTTAGAAGGAACAGATAGACACACATATGTATGTATCTGCTGTTAGTGACCTTGTTACACCCCAGTAGTGTACTAATACTGCAGACTACTACTACTACAGTACTACTATAAGCTTGTAGAAGTACTGGTTCCATGTGGTTCTGGTCCAGGTGGCTGATAACAATGAAATACTCGTCCCTCTCTTCAGATTGTTCGCGAGGACCGCAGCATGGAGCAGATCGTGTTTCCCGTTCATCCCATCTGTGAGTTTCTGACGGAGGAGTCAAAGGCGAGAGTCTTCAACACCACCGAGCAGGACGAGCAGGGGTCAAAGGTCACGCACTTCTTCGAACAAACCTCCTTCCTGCACGGAGAGATGGAGTGGCAGAAGAAGCTGAGGAGTGAGTACACACATTTTTACACTGTAACAGTGGTAAACCGGTGGAGGGAAGTAACTTAAGTACTTTTACATGAGTGTTTTCGTTTTCTGATACTTTATACGTCGTCTCTCGGAGGCAAATAATAAATTTTTTACTACACTACATTTATTTTATAACGTTAGTTACTTTGCATTTCGATTGATCACACAAAATGTAATCGGCAAAAAAATCATTTTTCTTATTAGATTATTATTATAGGTTAAGGTAGGGCTGGACAATAAAACAATAATTATCGCAACATAATTTTTTCAATAACAATATAACAAATAAATATTCAGTAAAGGTTTGATTTTATTCACTTGAATCATAAATTAAGACTTAATTTTTTATTAAGATGGTTATTGGGAATATGCGACTGAAAAAAAGCTTTTACTTAATACAGAGTACGGTCTAGACCTGCTCTTTTATGAAAAGCGCTGTGAGATAACTGTTGTTGTGATTTGGCGCTATATAAATAAAATTGAATTGAATTGAATTAATTTTACTCGTGCATATGTGTTGAAAAAGATTTTATCATAATTGTTTTGAATGTTCTACATCAGATTTGTGAAGTGATCCACTGTTTGGCATCAAGTGTTGACCATAAAGATGAGTTTAAACCACAATTAAACATCAGATTTCTTCAACTTTCCCTCAGTAGAAAAAATCAGCCTTTAAACTCCAAATAAATAGAGATTTGATAATTACCGTGATAATAAATTTTTGACTGAAAAATGCAAAGTTATTGTAGCTTTGCATTTTTCAATAGTTATTTCGTTTTGACTTTGTTTTCAATTTCAGTTTAATTTTAATTAGTTTTTAGAGTGGGTTTGCTAGTTTTGGTTAGTTTTTATTATTTAAAAATGCTTAATTTAGTTTTTACTAGTTTCAGAGTTAGTTTTAGGTGGGGGTGGGGGGACAGACTTTGCTGTTAACTGTGCTGTTTATCCAAAGCGACTTACAATTGCTATACATTTCAGAGGTCGCACGCCTCTGGAGCAACTAGTGGTTAAGTGTCTTGCTCAGGGACACATTGGTGGATGGGGGATTTAACCCGGGTCTCTCACACCAAAGACATGTGACTTATCCATTGCGCCACTGCCACCGTTGTCGCCTTAGGCTACTGATTAATTTTAAAATGTATGCTATTTGATTTTTTTTAATCTGTAATGAATTAAGCTCAGTTCAGTCACTCAGTTTAAAGTGCTCCCACACAGCTGAGGGCTTCATTTTGTTTTCCCTTTGATGTGAACTGGAGCGTTACACTCACTGCTGTAAGCGCGCGGGAAAAAAAACTCAAAATTTTAATTCTCATATTCGATTATTTGGGTCCAGCCCCAGTTAGTTTTAGTTTAGTTTTTACTAGTTTCTTTTAGTTTAGTCTTTTTTTTCTGTAATATCGGCCACTTTCTCATGACTTTCACCACCATGATGCTGGGCGAGGGGCATGGACTAAATACTGGAACAGCTAAGAAACTAGAATGTAGATTTCATATCCACCCAAAATACTAGGCTAATGTAGGCCCTATGGAATAAAGTGACAAAGATGAAAACTAAAGACATTTACTCCATCATTTTAGTTTTTTTTGCAAAGTTAGCGTTTCTTTGTAAAGCGTCTTTAATTTTTATTAAAATGTTTTTTTACACCTAGTTTGTTTATTTTATTTTTCATTAATGATAATAACCTTGGTTTGCTGCAGGTATGCCGGTGTTGTACTGGTTCTCCAGGAGGATGTCTCTGTGGGGAACCATCTCCTTCAACCTCGCTGTCTTCATCAACCTCATCATCGCCTTCTTCTACCCCTATGACTCAGGACAAGGTACTGTTGTAAATACCATGAAAATAAAAATGCAAATTGGATTTTTTGCGTTTGAATTATGTCCTGGTTTTAGTTTATTTTTAATAAAAAAAATTATTTTAATGGTTGACCTTGACAGATTTAACAAAAAAGGAGAATCCTGTGGTTATAAAGAATTAAAGTTTTATTTACAAAAGTCAATCTGAGTGTAAGCTACACATTGGAGTTTTCTTTTTTTTGACAGTACATTTTCAAACCTGAAACTGAATTAAATTTGAATTAAATTAATTGATGAAAGGATTTTTTAATATTGGCAGCTTTAGACTTCCATACAAAAGGGACATAATGGGTGTGCTGGAGGTCATTACAGCAGGAATATGATCATTAAACTTCCGATGTAGATTTCTATTACAACAACTAGTTGTACCTCTAGCCTTTCAGTGCTCACACTAACTCAGTCTCTCCTCCTCCTCCTCCTCCTCCTCCTCTTCCTCTCAGAGGGAGCGATTGACGACTCCCTGCTGTTGATGTTGTTCTGGATCCTGATGGGTCTTTCGGTGTTGGGTTTGT
Source organism: Micropterus dolomieu (assembly GCF_021292245.1). Taxonomy (NCBI): domain Eukaryota; kingdom Metazoa; phylum Chordata; class Actinopteri; order Centrarchiformes; family Centrarchidae; genus Micropterus; species Micropterus dolomieu. Next base: position 1,929,038 of record NC_060157.1, read on the forward strand.
TCTCTCAGCGTTATGGCCTCCAGCCTCTCACCCTCGCCCTGATACTGAGATCCATCTACCACCTGGGCATCGGCAACACGCTCATACTGCTGGGATCCCTCAATGTAAGGAACACTACATTACCCATCTACCCCCTGGGCATATGAGGCATACTCATCAACACTAAACCTCTTATGGGAAAGCTTTGACGTAGTTTTGAACACCAAGCCTTAAACCAGCAGTTCCCAGGTTCTGTGAAGTAAAATGAAATGAAATTTTTTATCAATGGAACGTTGCAGCCCTGTTTCTCCTCTGCGCTCAATACTGGACCAGTTTTTTTAAAAAGTTATCCCAATTACTTACATAGACAAAAAAATGTTACCCCTAGTTGCCCTTTAAAGTTCTTATAATTTCAAATCACATTGTTTCTTGTTTTTGTCTCTTCTGGTTAAAACACCAGCAACCTGCTAACCTGCTCTTTTCCTGTTCACCTCCAGCTGATCAACAAGGTGGTGTTTGTAGTGAGCTTTGTTGGGAACAACGGGACGTTTATTATGGGATACAAGGCCATGGTGATGGATGTGGAGTTCCTGTATCACCTGGCGTACGTCCTGACCTCCACACTGGGACTGTTTGTCCACGAGCTCTTCTACAGCATCCTGGTAAACACCACCACCACCATACAACCAGAAAAGGAGCAAGGTCTCCCGTAGCTCCCATCCATGATCTCTGTTTCTGCTGTATTTCCCTGCAGCTGTTCGACCTGATCTACCGGGAGGAGACTCTGTTTAACGTGATCAAGAGCGTGACGCGCAACGGTCGCTCCATCCTGCTGACGGCGCTGCTCGCTCTCATCCTCGTCTACCTCTTCTCCATCGTCGGCTTCCTCTGCCTGAAGGAAGATTTCATCATGGAGGTCGACCCGCTGCTGCAGATCGCTGGAGGTAACGACACGCCGCTGACTCCTGACTCCTCATCCTGTAAATCCTTTTGTTAGAAAGTTCCAGTAAAGTAAAAGTCATGCCTGTTTTCAGGGTTTAAAAACCTTCAGCTGCTCAAGTTTTAACAAACACTAGAAGAACTGTTTCAGCTTCTCTTCACCGGTCACCTTTAAATCTGATGTCACTGATCGCCTGTAAAGCACTTCCTGGTTCAGCTCAAGTTAAAAACATGCAAATCGTGGATCCCAGTACCAGGGGCGCTCAGATGTGGTTTGGCCCCTAACTTCCACATATTATGTTGCACATTTAAATACCTAATATGCACGCGTTCCCCGAATGTAGCTGCATCTGGTGATATGTACCACGCCCATTGTTGCTATAATTTGTTTCACAAAATTGTGAAATTTAACATTTATCTGACGCTTTTATCCAAGAGCGACTTACAGTTGCTCTCCATGTCAGAGGTCGCACGCCTCTGGAGCAACGAGGGCTTAAGTGTCTTGCTCAGAGACACATTGGTGGATGGGGAATCAAACCCGGGTCTCTCACACCAAAGGCATGTGATTTATCCACTGCGCCATCGCCACCCCCAAATGTGCATTTCAAACTCCTAGGCAGTGAGTCTGATCTGCACGAAATTTTTGGACTTTTTAGACCCTCATGATCATGAAAACAAATGAGCAGGTTATAACGAAATGGTCAAAACAGGAAGTGATGTCATATCTACATATATTAGTCCAATTAACACGCAATTTAAGCCAGTACCTTTACATTCCCCACAGAGGCTCTGTGCAAAAGTTGGTGCCAATCGGCCACTAGTTGGCGCTTTTGTTGCAAAATTATGAAATGTGCCGTTGCTCCACCTGCGACTTTCGCGTGCCATCTGACGTTACAGTTGTCTGACGGACCTGTAGACTGCTCTAATATAGTGTTGCATAATCCCCACATTTCTTTAGTGAAGCTGCTGTCAGACCTGACAAATAAAACCCAGTGGACTTCAGCTGTCAGTTAATAGAGCTCAGTCTTTATTGTCCCGCAAAACAGACTCCGGTCTGTGAACGCATCCAGAAAAGGCTGAGGAACTCTGTCACTGAAGCTCGAGTCCGCTGGTTTGAAGTCCAGTCAGCACCAGATGTGTTAACACCGGCTGCGTGTGTTTTGTTGTTCAGCTCCCCAGCAGAGCGAAGCCTCGCAGGATTTCCTCAAGTCGTGTTCTACAGACGGAGTCAGCTGCACCGCGGAGACCGAAGGCGCCGCTGAAGAGGCAGGTAAGAGTCGTGATTATTTCAGTGAGTAGAGCTGGCTGTTTGTGACGATGTAAACCCTTATTTTCAATACCCGCAGTGACAAAGTGTGTGTTTGTGTTTCAGAGGAGCCCAGCTCAGAGCGAGCGTGCGACACTCTGTTGATGTGTATTGTCACGGTGTTGAACCACGGACTGAGGAACGGAGGAGGAGTCGGAGACGTTCTCCGGAAACCATCCAAGAACGTAAACAAACCTCTCTGCGTTCATCCCCTAACCCCCCTCTGTCTCTAATTATCTAACTTTGTTTTACTAGAAACAGCTTTTTAAATTCCAAAAACGCAGCTACAGTCACATGATTTTTACTTTCCTGCAATCAAACGGCAAAAGTTCGTCTCATCTGTAACTTTAAGTTTTGGTGTGTCAGAATCGCCAAGTGCCAAGACAGGAAAAGCAGAGATGTGGGCCCAAACTCCAGACACTAGAAGTGCTGATACAGTTTGTAGTGATTAGAGCTGGGGGGCGGAGCCTGGATCGACTGTCAATCTCACAGTCGAAGCTTCACAGCGAAACGAGGATCACGCCATTTTGGCGATATGGGGGTGCCCAACGTCTGACTTTACATAGAAGTACCAGTTTTATTCCAATAAGTTAATATACAGCCCATTACAATAAACATTTAATGCTGTAAATAAACTTTAAATCCAGAATTGTAACCCTAATCCTGGGTTGTGCGTGCGCATGCGTAGGCGTAACGTGTGGTGGCGGAAGAGGAACACTTGAAGAAACGTCGCTCCATCTTCACTGGTGTTGCGTCGAGTTGTTCGCACCTCGCGGGACTTTTGGATAATTTATCACAGAGAATATTTTATCGTTTTCAAATAGCCGGCTACTTGAAATAGACCCGCAAGGAACTGCGACACTCGCACGCTACACTTTGCACAAGACCGGTGAATGACAGGCGAGCGAGAGAGAGAACAAGAAATTTACAGTGTAAGTTCAATGAATAGAGACTGCAGCTCTGCAGCTTCTCAAGATTAAAGCGCAGCCACCATGTGTTATGACAATATCATAATATTAATGGTAAAATTTGTACCAGCATATAATAGATTAAACCTCATAAACTCATGTCTCAGTGATGATAATCCAGTATAATGATTGTTCATAATGAGTACTTTTTTGGGCTTCAGCTTTATTTTCCTGATGATACTTGTGTGTGTGTGTGTGTGTGTGTGTGTAGGAGCCGTTGTTTCCGGCCCGCGTGGTGTACGACCTGCTCTTCTACTTCATCGTCATCATCATCGTCCTGAACCTGATCTTTGGCGTCATCATCGACACGTTCGCCGACCTGAGAAGCGAGAAGCAGAAGAAGGAGGAGATCCTGAAGACCACGTGTTTCATCTGCGGTGGGTGGTCTGGCGGGTCAATGAGCTCACAGCAGGGACACGTTGGGGTCGTCGTTTAAACGCGTCCTGCAAAAACGTTGACTTCCAGCGTTGTGTGTCGTTGCAGGTCTGGAGAGAGACAAGTTTGACAACAAGACGGTGTCGTTCGAGGAGCACATCAAGCTGGAGCACAACATCTGGAACTACCTGTACTTTATCGTTCTGGTTCGGGAGAAGAACAAGACGGACTACACCGGACCGGAGAGCTACGTCGCGCACATGATCAAAGTAAAACATCTGCGTACACGAATCATTTAAATACTGGAAGTCACAAACACTCCGTCTAAACACGGACACTTCTTCTGTTTCAGAACAACAACTTGGAATGGTTCCCGCGGATGCAGGCCATGTCTCTGGTGGTAACCGATGGCGACGGGGAGCAGAACGAGATGAGGATGTTGCAGGACAAACTGGCAGCGACAATGAAGGTGGTCCAGACCCTGACCACTCAGCTGATGGAGCTGAAAGAGCAGGTATTGACACACAAACGCACCAGGGTTGGGCCGATAGACGATGCCATCGTCCATGTCATCACGACGTTGAGCTGGCATCGAGTTTTAATCACCACAAACATTATTATGATAACTTTTAAATATGCTTGGCACCTTCCTCACAAGAGGCCTACACCTCAGGTAAACACCCGGCTTGCCCCGCCTATACAGAAATTTAAAATGTTGGAATATGAGTGGGGGTCTGGGGGCCCTCTCCCAGAAAATTGGAACATTAAACACTAAATTTCCTGCATTCTGGAGACATTTTCTGCTCCAATTTATGATGGGAAGGTCTTCATTTATACAAAAGGGAAACAAAAAAATTCAGCAGGCAGGTGAAAATTCATAAATATAATGCAGAATTTATAATTAGCTGCCTGTTCTGTAATGTAATAGATGCCGATTAAACTAAAACAACTTTAATTTAAACAGTGTAGACTTACTGCACTTCCTGTGTTCCTGCAGATGACGGAGCAGAGGAAGAGGAGGCAGAGGATGGGATTTGTTGACGTCCAGGGAGGAGCTGGCACATCGATGCCTCCCAGCGCTGCAGGAGGAAACCACCAGATGTACAAACCATAGAGATTAGATTACTGATCAGCAGACATGGAACACGCACAAGATCCTCATCTGTAAACATCACAGCTGTCCTGAAGGACTGTTCCAAAGGAGAACATTTTTCACAAAGTCATTGTAAAGAAAAACACTAGAACATAGCAAGAAAACATGCAGGTCAAATGTACCGCTCTAAAATCACAAGAACAATGTCTTTGTTTGGATCAACCAGACGATAGGAATCAGAGTTAGATCTGCAGTCACTGATGGACCACCATTAATCTGTAGAACTAAGACATGTTGTTAGTGTCTGAGCTAAGTTTAGTTCATCTTTTCATTCATTTAAATATGTTAAATACATGTGCAATAAAGACACTTGGTTTTAAAATGTTTATCTTGTGTCAGACCAGAAATGTTTCAAACATATTCAGAGCTGGAGATGAAATGTGAATCACGTTTTGAGCGCCATGTTAGAGGTCCTCAGATGTGGGACGGATCCATCTGATTGATTTTGTGTTCAGCTAACATCGGCTTGGTATGCTGGCTAACGTTTTTAGTAAAAGCTAAAATTAGCGGTGGATATTATTGACGCTTTCTGGTTGAATCTTTTCAAATTACTGGACAGGTTTGGATCAGTTTGGTCCAGATTCTTCCCTCTTACAAGGGTTGGGGGAGCATTCTGGTCCCCGGTGTCTGTGTTTGAGATGCAATATTAACCCTTTCTTTATACACTTTGTGCCATTACTGTGGACTTGTGGAGATGTAGCCAGAACTGAAATGGGAGATTTGTGATCGAGCTATTAAGCCTCGATAGAGTCAAACAATTGTTTTTTTTTTAGCTCAACTTGGAAGTTGCTGAACCTCAGAGCTCCTGCATCAGATTACCAATGGAAATCACTGTTTTTTTTCTATGTATTGAAAATCAACATACTTTTGATTCAACAAAATAATTACCAAAAATCTGCACCATTATTGACCCAAATCGAAGGATCACAGACTTCCTGGTTGGAGGACTACAAGCCGTCACGCTCTTTTCAGTGTCATAGAAAAATGCTAAAATGTGATCAAGCATGTGTGTATGCTCAGAATTACCAGACATCAACTCACTTTGGTCATTTTAAGAAAATGTAAATACAGACTGACGTGCAACGTTTCTTGCTGATGATCTTTGTTTGAATGTGAAGTGTGTTTAACGCAGTTTGTGTTTTTGTTTTTTTTATTGTAAATCTGTGGGAAATTGTAGTTGAAGAGATTTGTGTTATTGTGGTTTAATAGTAGTATATTTATGGAGATAGCAGCTCCTGTTTTATTTTTAACACTGTAACTAGCTCAGTACAGACACTGGATTATGCTGCTTTTAGCAAAACTGCAAGTTTGTGAACAGAAAACAACGTTTTTTTTCCCCCCAATGAGAGCAGACAGGTACAGAGTGGGAAGGAGGTGGAGGAGAGCGGTGAAATGCAGACCGCACGTCTTCAAAAAAAAAAATCATTTACTTTGAAGAACAAAATGCATGTTCTGTCACTTCATTGACGTTTGTTGGGGTTTCAGTTAAATGTGTTAAATCTACACATGTCTATTTAAAGTTACACTGTCATGACTGTTTACAGTTTGTGGTTTTACTCTAATCTGTAAAAAAAAATAAAAAGCCAGGTGCCACTGGCATTCTTGAAATAAAATACCAGGAAGAAATATTGTGAGGATTGTTTTAATTTGAATGATCTCAGGATTGCAAATTCCTGGATAAAAAATTATACAGCAAAATCTTGTTAACAACAACTGACAAATCAGATGTGACGAGGGTGAAAATAGACAAAATGGAAAAAGTCCAACATCTTCTGAGAATCATGAATGTGATTAATTTCATTATATATATATATATATAGTCCTGATTGTAAGAAAAGAAGGAATCATCTATTCATCAAAGTCTGAAGAGAACATAGAGATTAATAGAGTTAAGTGGGTTTGGAAGAGTCTGTTCTTCTATGATAGTAAAGGAAGTCATAGTAGTCATATTGACTACAGTTGAAACTCGATGCTCCTCCCTGACTGCTGACGTACTGCGGTAAGCGTGTCGACTCATTTCCGTTTCCGGTGCTTGTGTGTTGGTACCGTGTTGTGCTGCTCTCGCTAAATAACAGTTACATTTGTTTGATTACAGCAGCCAACTGTTCGCTAAACACTTATTCTTTACAGTAATTTTGCCTAAGCACTCACAGTTCTTTCCATCTTTTAGTGACGGCTGTTCAATCTCATAGTTGTTCTAAAGTTTTGGTAGCTGACGCTATAGTACTTTAGCTTAGCCGTTAGCGACTTTAGCTTAGCAGCTAGCGATGGCTTCTCCTTCTCTCTCTCCTACTTTCTCCTGCTCGGTGTGTCAGATGTTTAGTTACTCCTCTGCCTCCTTTAGCGGTAATGGTACGTGTAATAAGTGTAGTTTATTTGTAGACATGGAGGCGAGGCTCAGTGATTTAGAAGTCCGGCTCCGCACCTTGGTAGATCAGTCTTTAGCTACTGTAGCTAGCCAGTCCCCGGTAGTCGGTGCGGAACGGCCTGAGTTAGCCTCTGGTAGCCGTCCTCCGGCATCTCCTGTGCAGCCAGGAAGGGGGGGCTGGGTGACTGTCCGAAGGAGAAATAGTCATAAGCATTCAAAGTCCACGGGGCACCATCAACCTGTTCATGTTTCTAACAGATTTTCCCCACTCTGCGACACACCCGCTGAGAAACCAACTCTGATCATTGGCAGCTCCATTTTGAGAAACGTGAAGTTAGTGAAGCTAGCGGCCATAGTTAAGTGCATCCCTGGGGCCAGAGCGGGCGACATTGAGTCTTATTTGAAACTGCTGGCTAAGGATAAACGTAAATACAGTAAGATTGTTATTCACGTCGGCGGTAATGACTCCCGGTTACGCCAATCGGAGGTCACTAAGATTAATGTTGAGTCGGTGTGTACATATGCAAAAACAATGTCGGACACCGTAGTTTTCTCTGGACCCCTGCCAAATCTGACCAGTGATGACATGTATAGCCGCATGTCGTCATTCCGCCGCTGGTTGTCGAGGTGGTGTCCAGCAAACGATGTGGGCTTTGTTGATCATTGGCAGACTTTCTGGGGAAGACCTGGTCTGATACGGCATCCATCCCACTTGGGAAGGAGCAGCTCTCATTTCTAGAAATCTGGCCAAGTTTATTAGTGGACCAAATCCATGACAACCCAGAGTTGAGACCAGGAGGCAGAGTCGCAGTCTAACACACTTCTCTGCTCCTCCATTTCAGGAGTTACTTAGTGAAAATCCTATAGCAGAGTCGCAGTCTAACACACTTCTCTGCTCCTCCATTTCAGGAGTTACTTAGTGAAAATCCTATAGTGATGGTGTCTGTCCCCCGACCATTGAAATTATTTAAAAAGGTAAACAGAAG
>NC_060157.1:1937211-1955868 GCF_021292245.1 Micropterus dolomieu
AGTTCCTCAAGGATCTGTCCTTGGACCAATCCTCTTCACTTTATATATGCTTCCTTTAGGCAATATTATCAGGAAACATTCCATAAGCTTTCATTGTTATGCAGATGATACTCAGTTATATCTATCGATCAAGCCAGATGAAACTCATCAGTTAGCTAAACTTCAAATGTGCCTTCAGGATGTTAAAACCTGGAAGACCTGTAATTTTCTCATGTTAAACTCAGATAAAACTGAAGTTATTGCTCTGGGGCCTAAGCACCTCCGTGACGCATTATCTAAAGATATAGTTTCCCTGGATGGCATCGCCCTGGCCTCCAGCACCACTGTGAGGAATCTTGGAGTTATCTTTGATCAGGACATGTCGTTTAAGTCTCACATTAAGCAAATTTCAAGGACCGCCTTTTTTCACCTACGTAATATTGCAAAAATCAGGAACATCCTGTCTAAAATGCAGAAAAACTAGTCCATGCATTTGTTACTTCTAGGCTGGATTACTGCAATTCCTTATTATCAGGCTGCTCGAAAAAGTCCATTAAGACTCTTCAGCTGATCCAGAATGCTGCAGCACGTGTTCTGACAGGAACCAGGAAAAGAGATCACATTTCTCCTGTTTTAGCTTCTTTGCATTGGCTTCCAGTAAAATCCAGAATAGAATTTAAAATCATACGGTCTAGACCTGCTCTTTTATGAAAAGCGCTGTGAGATAACTGTTGTTGTGATTTGGCGCTATATAAATAAAATTGAATTGAATTGAAGTATAGTATGTCACATAGTAAAGGAAGTCATAGTACAGTATGTCACATAGTAAAGGAAGTCATAGTATAGTATGTCACATAGTAAAGGAAGTCATAGTATAGTATGTCACATAGTAAAGGAAGTCATAGTATAGTATGTCACATAGTAAAGGAAGTCATAGTATAGTATGTCAAAGAAAAGTAAGTAATCGTTCTCAAATCTGTTTTAATCTGTGTTAGTGAGCACTTCTCCTGTGCAGAGATAGTCCATCCATCTCACAGGTGTGGCATATCAAGATGCTCATCAGACAGCAGGGGTATTGCACAGGTGTGTCTTAGGCTGGCCACAATAAAAGGCTTACTCGAAAATGTGTCCGGGAAGTTCGGAAACCAGTTAATATCTGGTGTGACCACCATTTGCCTCACGCAGTGCAACACATCTCCTGAGGGCTGAGGGGTGACTGAGCTGTTGGTTGCAATTTGCAACCCTCACCACTAGATGCCACTAAAACTTACACACTGAACCTTTAATATCAGCTAGAACTCAATCGATATGAGAGCTGAGTCAATACAAATCCGTGTTAGCGTGTAAATTTTCATCAGTATGTGTTTGTCGCGAGTACAAAAATACATATAAACTGTACACCGAACACACAGACCTACACACTGTGTGTTATTGTGTGTGTTTCTCTATACTTGGGTGTCTGAGTGCATAATGGTCTGCAAATAGGGTTTACTGCTCTGCACTCATTCTGCTGTCAGTCACTGTGTCAGTCTATGTCTGACCTATGGAAATGCTTCATTGGTCCATACCACGTTTCCATTAGAACAGGTGACCTCATAGTCTGTGGTACCTATGATCTACACGTGTGTGTGTGTGTGTGTGTGCGCATGCAGAGCTTCCAGTAGGATTTCGGAGCTTTGCTGTGGAGCCTCAGTGGCACGCAGCTCCAGCTGTTCGCTGTCACAGGCTGCAGCAGCTGCTCGCTCATTTAGCTTCAGTGAATCAGAAACACATGAGGTGACAAAGTCCATCCCCCTAGGGTCAATTACACTGACACCTTTAATTTTTACATGACCGACATTACAAACAATAGTCACTCTAGTCATGGTTTCTCCATTTCATTCTCTGTTAGGAGAGAATCCTTTAAGTGAACGGTCACTTTCAAGAGCAGGAAAATCTGGTAACCAGTCACACCTGAGAGGCTCTGCGTTAGATTATCTTTTTGGCCTCTCAGGGGCCACGTAAATGACAACCCATTTTAGCATTTTGCAGAGAAACAACAGGGAGATGTGATCTGGTTTTACTCTACAAGACACGTGAATATTTTACAAGCAAGGACCGGGTTAAGTGACAGTGAAAACACCAGTTCACGTCATTTGTTAGAGGATAAATAAAGGTAAAAAACTGATGCTGTGTGTGTCCTGTATGTTCTGTGTGTTTGTCTGGAGCATTAGTGTCATCCTGAGTGACAGCAGGGGGATTGAGGGGACTAGCTCAGGGTTTCCTTGGCGTCTCTCTGTTGTTCAACTAAAATAGGTTTATAGCATGGGCCTATTGTTCTGGGACACACTGGGCTCTGTGTGTGTGTGTGTGTGTGAAGTCTGGCTCTATGTAGAGGGTTTAATACAGTATTAGCATTAGGTATTAACACTGCGTGCAAGTGGTGTGTGGTATTATTGCAGATGACAACTACTACTACTACTACTGCTGCTGCTGCAGGTATTATTTGTATTATTGAACATTATCACAACCATCTCCAGGGAATCCCTAATGCAGGTAATCCTGCCTCCTTTTCTCCTTCACACCATTTAAGCGTGCGGAGGTGAGTACTTTAGGTAACCTGCAGAACGGTGATTTCAGTCCAGGAAGGCCATTTTGATTAACAGATGAAGGCTCATTAGACGCCAAAAAACACTGCACAATGGTTCAAAATGATGGAGATATGATTTTACAACTCTGCAGGAATGTTTTGCCCTCTATTTCCACAGTCACAAGGTTAAAAGTTGAACTATGCTGCTCAGGTTCCAAACTAATCTCCCACAAATTTGTGCTTGCATATGTACGACTGACCAACACAGTGTGTTCCCGATTTATGATGCTGTTATGTTGGCACTCGCACTTAAGAAATACATGAAATACATGTGCTGTTGTCTATCTGAATCAAGCAGGAACCTCCGGGTCTGCAAATTGAAGCTGATGCTGAAGTGCCTTAAAGCTGCGTTCTCTCTAGCAGCCAGCAAGGGGCGACTCCACCGGCTGCAGAAGGAAGTGTGATTGTATAGAAGTCTATGAGAAAATGTTTCTACTTGTCAGCTGATTTATTCCCTCAGTAAACACTTTCCTGATGAGTTTATGGTCTCAGTCGCTAGTTTCAAGTCTTCTTCAACACAGCATGATGTTCATTTAGTAAATTATGGTTCCATTTAGAGGAACAGAGACCAGGAAGCAGGGGAGGCTTTAGGGCGGGGCTACAAGGTGCTGGACAAGTCTCTACTATGGCGACCTGTCCATCAGGATAGAGGCGACTCGTATCCACTTAACCAGCGGCGCTGAAAAGAAACTTATTAGGAGTCGGCTGCTCATTTTTTGTTGCTAGCCAAAATTAGCATCCCCGCTAATATCACTGTTAACATGAATTACAGATGCACCATGCTAACCAAGTTAGCTAGCGCAAATCTCTGCTTCTGAGCAGAGAGCTGCTGCTGATTCCTGAATAATCAGGGATTCTGATTAATTTGATTAAAATAGTGATGTAATGTGCTTAAAAGTAGAACTAAAGGATTCCGAGTATAATTTACTATAATCGGTCAATACTTGGCTGCTCAGTCGCAGTGCAAGTTCCACAGCTGGAAAATAACATTCGCTGATAGCTAATGCTAAATTGTTTACTGACGGACAGACCAATCACTCTATTGGTCTTCATTACCACTAAAAACTAAAAAGATGTAATCCTCACAAACCAAAACTATAAATACATACACACAGTGGTATCTCTCGCCAACTATCTTTGGCCCCAGCATACAGACAACAGTTTGCAATGCATGTTGGGTAACTGCCAAATGGTTACATTTTGTAGTTTGGGACAGTGTCAGCAAAGATTAACCAAAATAAATAGAATTTTAATAGGAGTCTGGTGGGTGCATGACAGCAGTGGAGGAAGAATTCAGATGTTTTAAAAGTCCTCCATTAAAAACCATACTTAGGTATGCAGGTATCATTAGCTAAATGTCCTTAAAAGTACTCATTGTGCAGTAAAATCTTCCTGTCACTGTTTCTCTATAATATCTGATGTTTCTGGATAAATATTGCTGCTGCTTTAATGTGGATGTTGAATTTTACTGCTGTAGATTTTTAAGGTTGAGGTCGTTTTAACTCCTTTATATCCTGTTGGGTAGTTTAATCTACAGCAATGCATCATGTTCTATTATATTTAAAATGTAATGAAATTAATTTTGTGTTTGTAGAGTCAGAAAAACAGCCTGTTTTCAGCTTTGTGGTGATGCATTTTTCAGCTGATCCGAGGGGGATTTAAAGAGTTTATTTAGCTGAAGAAGGATTTTCTCCATATGTAAAGGAACACTTCATCCTGCAGTTTATCACCAACATCTGGAGATACGTGGATGAAAAACTGTAATCTGTTAAATAAATAGTAACAAAAGCTGTCAGACAAATGTAGTGGAGTACATGTACAAGTAGCATAAAATGGAACTATACCTCGAATTCGTACTTAAGTACAGTACTTGAGTAAATGTACTTAGTTAGATTCCACCACTGGTGCATGGGTCAATGGTACAGTGTTACAGAGCTGCAGGTGTGTGTGTGCAGTGATTGTGTACAATACAGGGTATTATTAGTCGGTCAGCATTAAGGCTTCACACAAAGTTACCCCGGATTAGAGAGAATCAACGAGAGAGACAACTGGAGGAAGAGAAACGGCAAAGAGATGCGAATAAACATGGAAAACAAAAAGAGGGCAGGGGAGAGTAGAGAGGGATGGAGGGCTGGAGAAAAGAGAGACAGCTGGTAGGGATGGGAGGATGGATAGATAGAGATGGATGGAGGGCTTTCAGAGAAATGTGTAGTGGTATCAGCAGCAAGTTTTTATTTATAAACCTCTACACAAAAGGGTCACAAAGGAGTCAGCCAGCGTAACGGCAACACGCGGGGTCCAAAATTAACTGCTTGGTCTACCGGCTAATGGCTGGGGAAATGAAAACACTTACAGATCAAAGTATTTTTTAAGTTCAGCATAAAAACTGCAGAAGACATGATGTACAGTGTTTCCTTTGTGACGACTTCAGGATGTAAGGACTGTGTGTAGAAACAGCTGAAGATTTGCCGCTTTTCCTCTGAATGACTGTAGTAACTGCTGAAGGTTTGGACACAACAAGGATTGTGAAGGTTTAACTTCACAGCAGAATCATTACAAACCAATCAATCGATTTGTGGAGAAATTAATCATCAGCTCAAAATAGTTGACAATGAGCAGGTGGGTGAGCTGCAAGGATTTAATACATTTAATACTTAATACTTTAAGTACCTTTTCCTGAATATACTTTACTTGTAACAGAGTATTTTAATACTTTTACTGAAGGATCTGATTACTTCCTCCACATCTGTGTTATAGCGTTACTATGTTTTCTAATAAATTAGCCCAGCCAGCGGCGAACTCTCCGGTGTTGCCGGCGTAGCCTCCTCTTTATGGACAGTGTCCTTGTGGGTAACCTGCAGGGTTGTATCAGTTCTGAAACAGACTGACATTTGCAACACAAACCACGGTCTGGTCTCGCGGTTCAGAAGAACAGAACCAGCTCCCTGGACTGCTGAGCTCCCATTAACACAGTGTAACTGTGGCAATTATATGTCTTATATATACTTGAATCTGCCCCCTTTCTCTTTCTGCCCACCTGCACACACCTACACCTCTGGTCTCTCACTGCAAACACACCTGTTGGCCCCGCCTCTTCCCGTCTCTCTCTCCGAAATCATAAATCGAGTGTTCACTCTCACAGAAGAGAAATAAAAAGTCCTGAAAAAAATAAGTGCTTTTTGTGGATGTAATTTTGAAAATTGACCTAAAATAATATTTTGCAGCCATCTACCACATGGAGTCTAAAAATAAATTCGACACCAAAATGTGAAAATAGGTTTCAGGTTTCCAGGTTTATCCTTTAAGGCCATTGCATGCATTGCAGCCTCAATAGCACAGGATATCACGCACCCACTCTCAATCACCATGTGAGGTACAGGAGGGCTCGCTTTGGGAAAAGCAGGATCCCCTCAGCCATAGCAGCCTTAAATAAAAGGCCTTGCTGCACTGAGACTGTACTGTTGTCTGTCATTCTAAAATCAAGTCTAATCAAAAACAGTTGCAAACTAATGACATGATGCAGACTGAGAACCTGGGCGGAGGTAAATAAATGCTAACAGGCCAGTATAGTGCTCACCAGGTTAAGCTTGTTAGGGTCAGGGTTAGAAGATCATTAGGATTTATTCTCTGGGAATATCCATCAGAGTCTCTGCTCTTATTTCACCTTTAGAACGGTCCAAAGACGGCCCTCAAAACCTTTACGATACAGAGTTCTGCTACAGCTTCGTGTACACTACTTAAACAACGCTTGGAGAAATCCTGATTCTCAGACATGCAGCACCTCGTTATGATCGCTGAGCTGTGATTGGATGATTGTGGTTTGGGGGAGTAGTTCCAGTCAATGCAAATTAACTATTGGCCGTGCCAAGTAAACAGTCTGTAGGAGGTCCAACGTACACTGTACTGGGATTCTGGCATAAGAGAGACATTTTAAGGGCATGCGTCTTAAAATTCCTGCAGGTTTTGCAGCCAGAGCAGGGAAGCCCTGCAGTAACGAGAGCCCTTTCCGGGTCTTTGTGAGTCTCACTGCCGTGTTTGGATGCAGCAATAAGCAAAAGCAGACACTGAAACAGCAAACAACAAGCCTGACCGTTCTCACTGCTCTGAAACCTGCAGCAGAAAGCGCCAGCTGATCAGAGAACAGAAGTGAGGGTTCATGGGTTAGGTAGTTTACAGAGGCTGAAGACTACAGAGGACTAATTCTCTCCTAAGAGTCAACTTTCTGAGTATTAAAGAGTAAAAATAGCATCGTGTTGCAGCTGAAGGCCTCCTGTTTAATCCCACCGCAGAGCTGTTGTTTCACTCTAACTGCACACAGAGAAATTAAATACACTGCTGTCCAAATCCTGATGGTGATCACTGTGTGCGAGAGGGAGTCATAATATCAGTCAATGAGACCGGGAGTGTTTCATTACTTCATTTATAACTGTCATTCACTGATGAGGGGATTACAGAGCGAGAGAGGGAGGGAAAGGGATGATGGGAGATTAAGACAGAGCCTATGTTTGGGTTAAAGGACAATTCCAGTCTATTACATTATTATTTGATTAGTCTATAACAACTTAGGACTTGTTTGGGGGGTTTACTTTATTATATTCAGTATTTGAGGATCTGGAGGACGGCGGCATCACTAAAAACAAGTCTGGCGGGTCGAGAAACACGAGCACGACGATCAGACGGGCTGGAGAAAAACCCCAACAGGTCAGACAAACGTGCTGGAAGAGAAGGAGGTGAGGTGATTATTGGTCAAATGGTCTGTTGGAAACATCCATCACAGTGGATGGCAATGGCGATTTTTCTGCCAGATAATGCGATTACGATTCAATTTGTGCGAATTTTTAAAATTAAATTTTAGCTAAAGTTCAATATTCATTGCCAGTCTGTTTTTGACTGAAGCCTCGTCAAGCAGCACAGAGCAGATGAACCAGGCAGGAAGTCAGACACAGAACGACATAGAGAATCCGCTTGATTTTCAAAATAAAACACCCATTGCAGATTCCCTATCATACATCAACTATAAACGCAGTGAAAACAGCCCAAAAAAAAGACACAATTTAACTACGTAGTCTGTTTAACCATGGTAGAAGCACAAAAATGAAGGACAACTTAACAAATAAGCAAAATTTGAACAAGTCAGCAAAATCAGGCAGGCAAAACGCTCTGGCGCCATGATTCCACATTTTTCTCTTGTTTCGTTTGTTGTTGTAAAATGTACACGCCCTGTGCCCGCTCTGATTGGTGAGTAGGACCGTAACAGGAGACGCACACCGCTTGTGATTGAATCTGTTACTGCAAGACTCTTGCGCTGTATAACTAACCTTCACGATTAGCTAAATCGCATTCTTTCAAATCGCAATTTCGATTTGAAAATGATTAACCGTTCAGCCCTAGTATCGGGCAAAGATCCGATATCAGTATCAGATCGTTGGATCCCTAATTTCAGACAGAAACAAACAGACTGTCGTCAGCAGCTGGTTGACCTTGTGTGTGCTGTGTTTTGCAAAGAAAAACAAGAGAATCAAACTGTGGACGAACTCGAGACTGAGAAGAGGGAATCAGCAGGTTAATACATTTTATGGCGCGAGCAGATACACAACACGATGGTGAAGCTTCCCGCTCAGCTCGCTCTCATTGGCTCTTGCGGGTTTCTGCTCAATATTCCGTCACTGTTCCTTACACAGGACAGGAAACAATCAGAGTCTCCCCGAGTTTGAATCATATTCCAGATATTCAGGAGCCTCCAATCCAGTTGGTGACCCTAAGATTATGTCTGTCACACGACAGGATCGTTTTGGGCTGATTATCTGGTCAGACCAGCCTCAGATCGGCTGTCAGGAGGAGCGAATCAAACCCAAAATCGGCCCAACTATCCTCCAGTGTGTGGCCAGGATTAGCATTAAGAACATGTATTTTACAAATAAGAGTTTGTTGTATTTGAAGAACTTGGGGCTAAAATGCGAAAATGAACTAAATGGGCTTAGCAAAGGCAACAAAGGTGACGGATAAAATAAGACTCAACTGAGTTGTAATAAACTTAAATTTAAAAGTCAGAGCAAAGACAGAGATGGATGGATGAGTCCACTTCAGAGAAAGAGTGAAACAAAGAGTGAAAGAACAGAGAGCAGTCACTTTCCATAGATAGCCCACAGATACAGTAGGTGACAGAGAGAGGAAAGAGGGATGAGGAGGGAGCAGAGGTCATTTTGGTATTCCATCCCAGCCACAGCCGGCCTTTTATGACCAGCCAACAGGACTGCTCTGACCAACCAGCCGCAGCAGAGGAGGTCACATGCTGCGGTGACCTTCACAGAGAGGTTATAAAGCGAGGTGATGCTCCGTGGGGTGACTTATTCTCTTCTTCTGCACATCCTCACAAACTACGCTGCAGCAGCAACAACAAAAAATAAAATCAACCAGGAGCTTCAGACCTTCAAACCAACCCGGCACAGTGAGTACACTTTACTTGATTACCCATGAGCCTCAGCGGCCGCTGCTGTGGTTTCATGCAAAAGACAAGGTAATACAAATGTTAAACACACTTTGGTGTTTCATTTTTACCTCTTTACTTACGAATTCATTAAACTCTAAGAAGGAGGAAGCTCATGGGGAGATGATAACGAGAAGAAATATGAAACAAATAATACTCCAAACATCTCTGAGGTTTCAGTTCAAACATGATTACTAGATATTTATTCAATGCTGAACCATTGAAGAATAACGTACATCTTTGGATGGAAAACAAACAAAAAAAAAAAACACTGAATGGAAATGCTATTAACTCTCTCAGTCAACCAAACGAGCAAAGGGGGGCGTCTGAGCCGGGGCTCCAGATTAAGTCCACTTACGTACAACATAGATCTTGTGGTCCTGTCTTGCTGACTTATGTTACTTTATATTATGCTC
Source organism: Micropterus dolomieu (assembly GCF_021292245.1). NCBI lineage: Eukaryota > Metazoa > Chordata > Actinopteri > Centrarchiformes > Centrarchidae > Micropterus > Micropterus dolomieu. The sequence continues at coordinate 1,946,723 of NC_060157.1, forward strand.
ATATTTTACTAAATAAAACTCTGTTTAATCAAACTACCACAATCAAATATCAGCACAGGTCAGCATAGCGGAGCTGCCAATATATTTCGACAGAAGTCCTTGTTGAGGGTCTGCGCCTGACAACGAACAATCCGACATATCCACCCTCTTCACGCAGTCATCGCTCAGGTGTGTGCAGGTGTGAAAGTAAACAGAGGGTAGAACTTCAATTCACGTCACTTTTCATGTGAACTACTGAGTGCAACGCCTTGAATGTCTTTCAGGAGAGAGCGTCTCCTTTTTTTTTGCCTTCTGTTAAGGCCGGACGATACGTCGCACTGCTCAGCCTTGAAGCCGACGCCTAGATACGATGGAATACAAACAAGGGGGTCCTTTAAAGTCTGTTAGGTAGCCTGAGGCGACAGGGTTTTCACAGCGGCCCACAGGTGGGAGGATGGGGATGCGAAGAGTAAATTTAGGTTAATCCAGCTATAATTAATATTATAATAATAACTTTCTTTATATATCTCTTACAAAAGATAAACACAGGGTGAAAAAGGGCACGTAACACCACTATAAAGATAAAATACATGAGGACAATGCAAGATACAAAATGAAAAAGAAATGGGAATCACAAGCATGAGACCAGAATAAATAGTAACTTTATATGACCAAAATAAACAGGCAACGCAGATAAAATCAGGATATTCCTTCGGATAAAAGTGCGTTTTCAAGAGATTTAAAAGAAGACACTTACTCTGAGAGCCTTACTTCCTCGGGCAGGTCGTTCCAGAGCCCAACATTAACCCTAACATTAGTTTCACAGAAAGACAAGCTGAAGCTCTCAGATCTCTTCAGGGTTAAACGTTGTTAACATCAAGTTAACGCTGTAATATTTTTTGGCATTTTGTCCTGATGGTGAAAAGGAAGGGGAGAAGGCTTCATCTTGCTTCTGAGCCCATTTATAGCACGATCACACTCATAATGAGCAACATCTATTGTCTGACCATGGCTCAAGACCATCACGTGGTTAGATGTACAGTTAGGATTTGTCCCCGCAGTTCGTTTGTGGGAGTGACGGTGTATTATCTCAGGCACGGAAAGAAAATAATAGGGGGAGAGGCCCGAGCATTGCAAACGGATCCTCTTGAGCTGATGTGGCAGCTGTTAGCTCACTGTGAAATCCTGAGTTATGCGTTGCGGTGAGCCAAACATAGTGAAAATGGCTGCCATGCCAATTTGTTGACATCATACTTCAGTTTGGGTCTGTCTTTGGGTTTTACAGCTCAGTGAAGGAGACAACTGGTTTCAGTTGTGATGTTGGGAAATAATCCTTGCAGCAGGTGATATTCTATATGTTCAACAAATCTCCTAACAAGTACTGTGTCTCAGCCCGATGTTTCTGCTTCCTCTGAGCCACAGAGCTCCGGTGTTGCCTCACTGCTGCACTGGGTCACATGTTCCTTCATCACCATGAACACACACACTCTGTAGTTTATTCTGACTCAGTCTCAAATGCACCGTCCTGCTGATCCAAATACTCACTACAGCACCACATGTGGATTCACCTGTTTCCTCCTGTTTGTCTGCTACAATGAGCCTTTTTGAAGCATGAAACTATATAATAATAATAATAATAGTAACACACATACACACACATATATTATCATGACCAGGCTTGAAGACCATAATATACATAGAGACATATGTGAGGTGTTTTTAAAGATTTTGGTCTTCAGTAGGACCCAATGGTCTTGACAAACGACAAAATTAAAACACCAGATTGATACTATAAATAATTTGAAAACATTCTTCCAAATGTTGCTTAACACTGACTTTGATTAGCTTGAGATAATATTTCACCTACAACACTAGTATAAACATCCTTTTCCATTTCAAACCAATTCGCTTTATTATCAAAATTTAGTGTTTGATGGATTGTTTATGTTGAAAATTGCAGAATCCAGAATCCTGTGAGGGCGATCTGCTGGACAACACACAGTGATTTTGTCAGGAAACAGCAGATGTGTTTAGTTAATGTGTCGTTTGGGGGCCTGGATCAGGGGTGGTGTGTAACCAAGAACAGTTCATGTGTCTGCTGTCAGCACGACGATCAGACTGAATTTTCATTTCTTTTCACTTTGTTATTTAGCGCGCCATTACATCCATCCGAATCCTACTTCCTACAATCGTCGTGGCAGCTCTCACCCTCGTCACAGGGGGCCCCCCCCAAGGCTCGGTGCTAGGGCCCCTTCTCTTCTCAATGTACACCACCTCACTGGGGCCGATCGTTAAGCTCGCATGGCTTCTCTTAAGACAATACACGACTCTACCCATCCTTCCCGCCAACCCCATCGTCTCAGGGGGATCACGGACTGTCTCTCGGACAGTTTCTCAGACGTATCCGCACAGATGAAGACTTGCCACCTCCAACTAAACGACTACTGGGTCTGCACCATCTACCTAAACTCCATAATACAAGTTTACGTTCCTTCACTGCGCTCCTCCAACTAAACGCCGCCTGGCTCTGCCATCCCTTCACACAAAGCGACCTCAGTCCCTGTTCTGATCTCTGACACCACGATGGTGGAACGAGCTGCCGCACGCCGTCAGAGCAGCGGCGTCCCCCTCTGACTTCAAGAAGCTCCTGAAAACTCTGCAGAGAACACTTCCTCTGAAAACACCTCTAACATGCACTTCCTGTGCTCTTCTTCTTCTCCTCTCTCTCGTATTGACAGAACTAACCCTGACTTCTTTCTCTAGGTATTGACCCCAGAGAAGCCGTCTGCGCTAACAGCTCTTAGAAGTATTTATTGCTGCTTTTCCTGCTACGTGTAGATCTCTTACTGCATTTCACGCTCTGTTGATGCTTCTCTGTTGTTCCTCAAATGTAAGTCGCTCTGAATAAAAGCGTCTGCCAAATGAGTAAAACGTCAATTCTGATCACGACTCTTCAAAACAGCTAAGGAACGTGTGTTTCCATGTGTTCTTGTGTTCAGATGTCTCGGTTCACGGATATGAAGGAGTTTGGAGAATCTGGTCGCTACCTTCGTCTCACCAACTTGGAGCAGCTGGCTGCCAAGGCCCAGGCTTTCGACGGTATAGACTTGTGTCTACAGTGTATATATATATATATATATATATATATATATATATATATTTTTTTTTTTATGTGTACATTTACTGAGTACTAAATGAGAAACTGTGTAATCTAATTCTTCCAGGTACGAAGCGTGTCTGGATGCCTGATGAGGTTGAAGCGTACATCGAAGTGGAGGTTAAAGAGGTGAATGGAGACAAGGCCACCGTGGAGACCAAGGACGGACGGGTTAGTTAATCATTTTACTAATCTTTAAATATTATTAATGCGTTCATTTTTTTTGTCATTTAATGTACAAGTCACTCAGGTTGTCAATAACAGTAGTTATCAATTTGGTTTTAGCAATATATTAATTCTACAGGCTGTGATGTGACTGTACTGAACTTTCAAATGTTGTTATTGGCTGCATAGTTTACTTGCGTGTTCACTCCGGCATAAGGACGGAGTAAGTTTTCTGGAGGACTGCACTAGTGTTGTAGTACTCGAGACCGGTCTTGGTCTTGTCCTCGACCGCATTTGTACTCAGTCTTGTCTCGGTCTCGGACACTGAGGACTCGGGATTTTATTTCAAGACCAGTCAAGACCACAACTTTAGGAATACCAATAAATTTCTTTTGCATTGGCTGATTTATTTGTTAACATCCTAACTTTGATTGGATGGAAAACCCATTGCTTCAAATGCAAACAATAACCCTAATTAAAAATGTTGTTGTTCCCGTTAACAGCTGTCCCCCCTCCCCGTGATGGTCACGGAAGAGGAGTGTTGATTTCAGCTCTTAGTGTTTGTATGTGGGCGTTTTAATGGGAATGTGGATCTTTCAACTTAGTTTGAGAAGCACCTCTGATCTCGTTCCACATTTTATTGTGTGTCATGTAATGCGGGGAACTGGTCTTGGTCTTGACTTGGTCTCGGTTTGGGCGGTCTTGACTACAACACTAGACTGCACTAGGGACCGACACCAATACCTGGGCTTTGGGTGTCGGCCAGTGTAAAATGAATAAGCGGTATTCCTCAGAGACTGGAAGTTTTTATGCTCGTCATTTATACTATAGAGCGACCAATACATATTTTTAGGGACAATAATAATATTCAAGAGTTAAATAAAACAAATATATTGCATTTATTTTACGTAAACCTAAATATCTTTTGATAATGAAAGACTTGGTTTAAAGCCAAACCTCTATCTTATATATGTGTGTTCCAGTTTCTGATAGTAAAGGAGGCCGACCTCCAGCCAATGAACCCTCCAAAGTTTGACATGATGGAGGACATGGCCATGCTGACTCACCTAAACGAAGCGTCTGTCCTCTTCAACCTGAGGAGGCGATACAGCATGTGGATGATCTATGTTAGTGTTTATTCTGATACACACCTGCAGCACTCTTTCCTCCTCGTCTGGGCCTTTCTAACGCTGTGTCTCTGTGTCAGACCTACTCTGGTCTGTTCTGTGTGACAGTCAACCCTTACAAATGGCTGCCGGTCTACTCTGCTGAGGTGGTAACAGCCTATAAAGGGAGGCGTCGCGCAGACACGCCGCCCCACATCTACGCCATCGCCGACAACGCCTACAGTGACCTGCTGCAGAGTGAGTCCCCTGTAACCTCTAACATTAGCCCTGTGGGTTAACCTCACCTGGTCTTTACACCGTTAGATGCTTCAGGCCACTATCCTAGTGTTTTAGTACACGAGACCGGTCTTAAGACCACATATTGATGGTCCTGGTCTTGTCTCAGACTAGACCACATTTGTACACGGTCTTGTCTCGGATTTTATTTCAAGACCAGTCAAGACCATAACTTTTGGAATACCAATAAATTCCTTTTGCATTGGCTGATTTATTTGTTGGATATAAAACTTATTGTTTCAAATGCAACCAATAACCCTAATTAAACATGTGTTCCCGTTAACGACTGTCCCCCCTCACCGCGATGGTCAGCATGGAAAAGGAGCGTTGAATAAAGATGCTGACGTCGGTTTCAGATCTTACTGTTTTAATGGGAATCTGGATCTTTCAGATCAATCTGAGAAGCACCTGAGATCTCGTTCCACATTTTATCGTGCGTCATGTAATGTGGGGAACTGGTCTTGGTCTCGACTCGGTCTCAGCCCCTAAAAGTCTTGGTCTTGATAAACTCTGGTCTCGGTCTTGACTATCCAAACGTCCATCCAGCTTTCCTCTTTACTGCTCATGTGCAGCTCTGCTCCCCATAAAGCTCTACAATATTAGACTATAATATCTTTAAGGTATTTCTTTTAGTTATCCCGTTCATTTTACTGCACAATTGTAATTTAATCAGACCTGCAAACCCTTTATTTCCTTCCTAACTTACAACAATGAAATCAGATTATACGGATGCGGCTGAGTTATTAAAGTAACGCGATTACTGTAACGTAGCTTTTTGTTGTAACACAGTAAATAACATGACTAATCTCAGTAAGGCAACGTGAAATCAGTGGTGATTTGTTATTTTAATAATTCACCAACACCACAACACATTTCGGCACCAGAGAAAAAAAAATATCTGCGAGTAAAAGAGTGACGTTATTTTCTGCTGAGATTTTAGGCATTTTATTCTACATGTGTTTAACTATTTGATTTCCTGATTAGAGAGGCTGCTGTAAAGTGCATCCTGACAGGAGATTTTACCTTGTGCATTAATGCGCACAGCGTCTTTAGTAATGGGGGGACAATTTCATGTGCAGTCAGAGCGCATTAACACTAGTTTGCCAAACACTTCCCGTACATAATTTCATACTACTATCTCGAAGACTGGAAATGCCTGGCTCCTTCAAAAACTATTATTTAACTAAATTAAAGACTTTTCTTTTACAGAAAATACTTTTTCTGAATAACTTCTCAGCTTTTACCAGCGGCCATATTCATGATCAACACGTGTTATTTAATTATTAACAGCAATACGAGTCTTCATTTGTGTCCAACTAAACTTTTCACTTTATTGATTGATAATTCATAAAGTACAAATTTAAGGGTGGATGAATTTCCAGAGGCATTCGAATGATAGATTGAATTTCTGTCTTTATACACCTAAAAGCTGTTGAAATTAAAAAGACTTTCTAAAATATGTTGTGCTGTGTTTATGTAGACTCTCTTAATGTTGGTTGTCAGCTGGCTTTAAGTCCATATTGAGCTTACAGACGTGAAATAGGTATAAATGTTTGAATCTAACTCTCTGCAAGAAAGTGAAGGAGTATATTTCCCAAAGTATCAAGTATTAGTCCTTTAAAAAGAGAGCCAAGGTCCTGCACTGCTAGTCCCAGTCAGCTACAGCGAATAGCATTCCCAGGTTAATTAAGGTTAATTAGACCTTCAATTATAAATGCCAGGTTCTACCGCTGCTCCTCTACGGGTCCTTAACTTGGCTTCATTTCCCTCCACAGATCGTGAGAACCAGTCGATGCTGATCACGTGAGTCAGAGCGGCTTCATCATTACAGGCTGTTTGATTAGCCAGAAATGTCAAAATTAAGCTATTTACTATTTACGCAGTGGTGAAATGTACAATTTAAAGAACATTCAATCGAAAATACTGTACTTAAGTACAAATTTAAGGTACTTGCACTTGAGTATTTAATGCAACGTCCTGCTTCTACTCCACTTCATCTCAGAGGCAAATATTTTACTTCTACTTGCTACCAGAATAAAGAATCTAAGTATTTCTTCCATCACTGGTTATATTTCATGCACTTTATAAAAGAGAGCATCTTCACCACCAGAGCCTTTTTCTTCTTCTTTAATCTGAGTCTTTTCAGAGCACAGCAGTCGTGATCTTTCACTTTATTTTTGAACAATCCTTCTGTCCGTTATGTCGTCCTGCCAGCGGCGAGTCAGGCGCAGGGAAAACAGTCAACACCAAGAGGGTGATCCAGTACTTTGCCATCGTCGCTGCTCTGGGGGAACACGTGAAAAAAGGCGTACGTCTTCTCAATGTTCCACTTATATTTATTAGCGTCTTGTTGCTTCACAGTAGATTTTAAAATAGTGAATACTGGGACTTTATTGTGTTTACATGCGTGTCAGCCTCTGTCTCTCTGTTTTATTCAGGGGTCTTTAGAGGACCAGATCATTGAAGCTAACCCGGCCATGGAGGCGTTCGGCAACGCCAAAACCATCCGCAACGACAACTCCTCTCGCTTTGTGAGTTAAATAAAGTCGTGATGACTGCACAGGCTGGAGCTGAGGAGGGAGTGCTGGGTATAGTTATGTGTCTATTTTCCTTTTCATGCCACTTTCTACTTCAGATCCCCTTCTTTAATATTTTTGAAGGTTTGGACTGTTGGTTGGACACAACAAGCATTGTGAAGATGAAACTTTGGGCTCTGGGTAACTGTGAATTTTTACAAACCAAACAATCAGGCGATTAATGGTGAATTTTATTTATATATATTACCAAAAAGTTAACTTATTTTACTTTAAATAGAGCAGGTCTAGACCGTCCAGACCCAGCAGCTCCCCTTTAACAAGTGGAGCGGAACCTGGACTCAGGACCATCTGCATCCATTAGCAGCGGATACAAGTCGCCTCTATCCTGATTGACAGGTCGCCATGGTAGCGACTTGTCAGTCACCTTGTAGCCCCGCCCTAAAGCCTCCCCTGCTTCCTGGTCTCTGTTCCTCTAAATGGGACCATAATTTACTAAATGAACATCATGCTGTGTTGAAGAAGACTTGAAACTAGCGACTGAGACCAGAAACTCATCAGGAAAGTGTTTACTGAGGGAATAAATCAGCTGACAAGTAGAAACATTTTCTCACAGACTTCGAGACAGCCGGTGGAGTCGCCCCCTGCTGGCCGTTACAGATAATGGCACTTCAGACTTGGCTTAAGTTCGCAGATCCGGAAGTTCCCGCTTGGTAGAGAAATAAATAATCAGCAGTTTAATCCATAATGGAAATAATCATTAGCTGCAATCCGATACAAAACAAATACATCAGTAAAATCGTGCTTGCACATGAATGAATAAGGAATAATAAAATGATGATATAATAGTACAACAGGCTAAGGGGACATTTTACTGCTTTAACTACTTTTACTTAGTACATTTTCACTGCAGGACTTTAACAGAGTGATTTTTACAGCGTGGTATTCACATTTGAGTAAAGTATGGATCTGTGTTTGTGTGTCTCAGGGAAAGTTCATCAGAATTCATTTTGGGCCAACGGGGAAGCTGGCGTCTGCTGACATCGGCATCTGTGAGTCACATTTATCAGATTATCCTTCAACTAGTTAGAATTTACACTAAAGGATGTATTTATGTTTGTATTTAATCAGATCTTCTAGAAAAGTCCAGAGTTGTGTTCCAGCAGCCAGGAGAGAGAAGCTACCACATCTACTACCAGATCCTGTCCAATCACAAGCCGGAACTACAAGGTAGCCCCACCCACCACTGTAACTCACCCAATCACAAGCCGGAACTACAAGGTAACCCCACCCACCACTGTAACTCACCCAATCACAAGCCGGAACTACAAGGTAGCCCCACCCACCACTGTAACTCACCCAATCACAAGCCGGAACTACAAGGTAGCCCCACCCACCACTGTAACTCACCCAATCACAAGCCGGAACTACAAGGTAGCCCCACCCACCACTGTAACTCATCCAATCACAAGCCGGAACTACAAGGTAACCCCACCCACCACCGGAACTACAAGGTAGCCCCACCCACCACTGTAACTCATCCAATCACAAGCCGGAACTACAAGGTAACCCCACCCACCACTGTAACTCATCCAATCACAAGCCGGAACTACAAGGTAACCCCACCCACCACTGTAACTCATCCAATCACAAGCCAGAACTACAAGGTAACCCCACCCACCACTGTAACTCATCCAATCACAAGCCAGAACTACAAGGTAGCCCCACCCACCACTGTAACTCATCCAATCACAAGCCGGAACTACAAGGTAACCCCACCCACCACTGTAACTCATCCAATCACAAGCCAGAACTACAAGGTAGCCCCACCCACCACTGTAACTCATCCAATCACAAGCCGGAACTACAAGGTAGCCCCACCCACCACTGTAACTCATCCAATCACAA
>NC_060157.1:1955968-1983451 GCF_021292245.1 Micropterus dolomieu
CCAATCACAAGCCGGAACTACAAGGTAGCCCCACCCACCACTGTAACTCATCCAATCACAAGCCGGAACTACAAGGTAACCCCACCCACCACTGTAACTCATCCAATCACAAGCCGGAACTACAAGGTAACCCCACCCACCACTGTAACTCATCCAATCACAAGCCAGAACTACAAGGTAACCCCACCCACCACTGTAACTCATCCAATCACAAGCCAGAACTACAAGGTAACCCCACCCACCACCGGAACTACAAGGTAGCCCCACCCACCACTGTAACTCAGGTAACCCCACCCACCACTGTAACTCATCCAATCACAAGCCGGAACTACAAGGTAGCCCCACCCACCACTGTACCCAGTCCAATCAGACACCAGGATCACCACCTATTCCTGATATTATTTATATAAGTAACAAAGAACAAACCACAACCATTCAATAAGAATTTGAATCAGTGTGGTTTTAGCACTTTATCTAAAAATACTTCTCACACAGGTTGAACCTGTGCAGAGGCTCATTCACAAACCACACACAGTCAACAGGTGACTGAAAGACCAGTAAACATGCAGCAGCAGCAGCACAGATGTCCACACAAACAAGTGCAGAAGATAACTTGCACCAGCTGAACCGACAGACAGGGTGTATTTGACTCACGTTAACTGACGCTGAAGGCTTTTTCTTGCCTTCACGGAAGCGAACTGGTCCTTCTGAAGCTGTGACGTTATTGATCACCTCCATTGCTGCTATAACTAAACTGCCATCATTAGCAGCACTGGGGAACAACTCTCAGCGATGCTACTATCTGCTGTTTGTGTCGGTCTCCGCTCACTTCACAGGCTCCTTCCACATGATGACACTGACCTCACCTGACTGCTAGTTCATTAACCTGCACCTGGTTTCCACCTGCGCACTCTGGAAGGCTGCAGTATCATGTGTGGCCGTTACAAACAAGGGGGGCGCTGTTTCACTCATTTCTAACAGATGGCTGCAAAACGGTGGAGGGAAGTAACTAAGTACATGTACACTTTTGATTAATTTGTACTTTATATTTCCACTAGCTGCAAATTAGGGGCACATTTTACTCCACTATTTTTATCTGATAACTTTAGTAACAAGTTACTTTGTAAATTCAGATTAAGAAATAGAATATTGTTATAATGTGTTAGATAAGAATGTCTTGATTCCCAGTGGGAAAGTTAGCAGTATGTGGTGTGAACACATTAATCCATCACTATATTTAATTCTGAAATGGGCCATTCTACGTAATAAGAACTTTTACTTGTGGTACTTACAGAGTGTATATATTTGATGTTAATACTTTTGTACTTTTACTTAATTTTGCTCTCATAAACATGAAGTGGAACATCTTGCAGCCAAAGAGATGGATAGACCAAACCAGTGCTAAAAAGACAGAGATAACACTGTTTAGCACATTTTAAACTGACCTTACCCCACATGCATGATATAATTTTCCCATATTTCTGAAGTTGGACTTTTCCTTTTGTCAATTTAACAAATAATTAAACTGCCAGGAACTAGACATCCAAGAAAAAAGACAACAGTACAGGATTTAATTTTAAATCTCTAAGTATATTAAAGTAAAGAGTTCAAGCACACAGTTTAAGCAGAAGGAAAAAAACAAATGTGAACATGAAATCAATAAGTCATGCTCTCGCATTGAAAGACTACGCTCTTGATTTTAGACAGGAAAATAATCCCATACGCCGGCGCATATAAAAACGTAAAAAATATTATTATATAAAAGTTCAAGGTTGTAAACAATATTGTGCCATTATGTATAAAAACAAATACAGCAGATATATGTAAGAACTAAAACTATTATAGTTTTAAAAATTGTGTTATGGTCTGCAGACATAAATGAAACAGAAAGTCCCACATCAGCACTTTCAACTGGTTTTCTCAACGAGTCTCTACATGGTATATAAATAAATTTGTCACTTAAAGTACGAACACTGTATTCACCGATGAGTCGATGGACCACAGAGTCAACTAGAAAAACTGACGTGGTGTGTGTTGTTGTGCACACTTTAGCTTCCATTGTGGTCTTTAATATTAGTTTTAAAGACAAATGGACCCAAGTGAAAGGGATGCAACTTTCTGCTCATTTCTTGGGAGGAAAGTGACTCTAAAAGAAGAATTAGAGTGGCATATGATACATCCAATAACCTGTTAACGCTCAGCGATGATTATGATAATTAAGATTATTTAACGCTGGAATTACTGTGGTTGTCCTGTGTTGCAGACATGCTGTTGTTGACCACCAACCCCTACGACTACCACTTCTGCTCTCAGGGAGAGACCAAAGTGGAAGGCATCAACGACGGAGAGGAGCTGATGCTGACGGACGTAAGAGACAAACTCCTCACCCCAAAAACCACACATGCTGTTCTGTGATGACATTTAAACTACAGTCTCTGTATGTGCAGCACGCCATGGACACGCTGGGCTTCACTCCAGAGGAGAAGTACGGCTGCTATAAGATCGTTGGAGCCATCATGCACTTTGGTAACATGAAGTTCAAGAAGAAGCAGAGGGAGGAGCAGGCCGAGGCCGACGGCACCGAGAGTAAGACGCACCTTTACTCACCGTCTCATCGGCTCAGATAGAACTGCTGCTGGTCGGTAAAGCAAGGACACAAGATGATTTATTTTGTGCCATAGAAGCATAGAAAAAGCTTCAAATAAGCTTCTTAATAAGGCAGCTTGATTAGACAGCCAACTCAAAGAACCAGGCCTGGATTTTCATCATTTTAAGGTCACTTGGCCTTTGGTGTTAACAGTTTTTTGAGGGCACAAAGGCCAAGGGCATCAATAAAACAATGAGTCCACATAAATGATCAGTTTATCTCAAGGCTTGAGGATAATTTTACTTTTTTTTCAAATTTATTAAGGCTGAAGTAGGCAACGTTGGAGAAACAGGAAGAGACAACTAGATTTTAGTTTTATAGTATACAACCGAAAAACTCTCCCAAAGCACATCACCATGCGCAATGAGTGCAGTGGCAGAGTGCACGTAGGTAGACAGGTAGGCTAAATTTATCATATCCACTTGAACGGCCAGGATCAGTTCTGTCTAATATTTTATAATGATTATTTTATTATGCCTTTATTTTACAAGGCAAGTTCTTTAAGAACAGTTTATTTACAATAATATAAGTAATAAACTACAATGTGAGAACGTTTTACCCCAAGACAGCAGACTGAGATCTGCTCATAAAGCAAGCTAGACCACCTCCAGATGTGGTCTCGCAGACTGGATTTCATTGCATGACAGCAAACTTGAATGCCAACATACTGCCACAGCGGCTACACAGGAACCAAAGCATGAGATCTGCAGGAGATGAAGAGAGAGATTTGACCCACGGCCGGTTCATCATAGTCTTCTGATGACGCAACGCAGTGATGATACAGACATGTCACAGAGGAATCCAGCATGTATAACATGGATCTGTCAGGCTTCTGTCTTTCTGCTTCAGCTGCAGAACCTTGATCCAGCAGTTGAACTGGTGATGAGGAGGAGGAGTATGTGGGCTGAAGCAATAACCAAAGCATCTCTCTCGCTTTTGTTTGGCCGATCTAAGTCTCAGCAAAGGAAACTGCTGTCTATAAAACATGGACAGAAACGAGGCCTTCGTGAAGTTCCTGCCCTGCAAAGAGCATTCAACAACAATAAACAACAACAACAAAATAAAATCAATTAAAATACAAATAGAATAGACCAGAAATACAGTTACAGTGCAAAAAAAAAAACTAAATAAAAGAGCAGAGTGCATTTCAGATCATCAGGAAGTCGGTTCCATCTGTGAGCTGTATGGTTCTGACTCGAGGTTCTACCAGCTGACTGCTTCCTGTAAAGATCTAAGGTTCTGTGCTCAGCTTTCTCGGTTCTATCCCTGAAGGAGCTGAAGTCGTCCAACAGCCTTTGTGTTTTAGACCTGACAGGAGCTGAAGACCTGGCTGTTTGTTTGAGCTCTAGTTTCTTAATTGTGGTTTAAATCTCCTTTTAATTACTGGAGACAAATTAGCCAAAGTTGGGTGAACTAAAGTCAAGTAAGATATTATACCCAACGAGGCAGGTGGACATTCAACGTTTCACGTCAGGTGATTCTTTGCCTCCTCATCACAGTTGTGGAATATCCATGTAGTTGTGTATTAATGGGCTTTAAAGGCAGATGAGATGAGCTGTATGTGTTGTGTGTTGAGGTGTGGATAAGGCAGCCTATCTGATGGGCATCAACTCTGCTGACCTGCTGAAAGGCCTGCTGAACCCCCGCGTCAAAGTCGGAAACGAGTTCATCGTTAAAGGACAGACTGTAGAACAGGTAACTCATCAATCAATCAATCAATCCATCCCGGTCTCTTCTACCACATCATGCTAACAGCAGTAGGATCACTGAAACCATTTATCTTTGCAGTCACCGGCCATTTAATGTGTGTGCAGGTCAACTATGCAGTGGCAGCTCTGGCCAAAGCCACCTATGACCGGATGTTTAACTGGCTGGTGAGTCGGATCAACTCCTCCTTATACACCGCTCTGCCTCGTCAGTACTTCATCGGAGTCCTCGACATCGCCGGCTTCGAGATCTTTGAGGTAAAGAGGAGCGAATGACATGAGACATGTAGTCAAGTTTCCACTCTGTTCCAAACCCAGCTGACCGCTGGATGGATGTCCTGTGCTAAGCTACGCTAAACATGTCCCAGAACTATTCCTGTATTAGATGCACAGATTCTTATCTGAATCTATGAGAGATCCCCCAGAATTCACTTGGTTAAGTTAATGTTTGATTTGGCCCCCAGTTCGTTTTTGTGACCTTCCCAGGAAATAAACGTTACCTTGTTGATCTCCAGAAATGTTAACCTTGACCTTAAAAGAAAAAGAATACAGGGTGCAGGAGGTTAAATTAACCATGAGAGTTGAATTTAACGTGGTGGGATTTGTAAAGGTTCCCTTAGCGCCTTTCGATTGAACTGTTCTTAGGCTAAGAAAAACGCCCACCGGCCGGTGATGAACACGGCTACTAAATGTCGTCCATCTCTTTCTGCAGTTCAATAACTTTGAGCAGCTGTGCATCAACTTCACCAACGAGAAGCTGCAGCAGTATTTCAACCACCACATGTTCATCCTGGAGCAGGAGGAGTACAAGACTGAGGGGATAGAGTGGACCTTCATAGACTTCGGTTTGGACTTACAGGCCTGCATAGACCTCATAGAGAGGGTGTGTGTGTGTTTGTGCGTTACTCTTTTTTTGTCCTGTCTCACTGTGGTGGGCTTCGTCAGGAGGAGGTCGTGTCTTACTGTGTTTGTAAAGCTCAATCATCTTTAACATCATGGAGGTAGAGATTAGTGTTGTAGTACTCAAGATCAGTCCGAGAACTTTAAAAAGTGGTCTCTCTCGTGTGGTCTCCAACGTTTTATTTCAAGACCACAACTAGCGGGAATATCAATAAATTGCCTGAGCACCTTCTGATTTATTTGTTAACATCCTTACTTTTACTATATAATATGAAGCAATTGTAAATTTGGATGAAAGCGTCAGCTAAATGAATAAATGTAACTAGTTTCAGTTGCTGGAGCAACACAAGCTACTTAATTTAGTTAACAGATTGAGGGAAGTAGCTAATATATGCGGTGTTAACTTCGTGAGACATTGATGGGACGTTTTTGCTTGTTATAAACAATGACGAGACAGGCGGCATAACGCTATGTAGCTAATGTGCAAGCTAAGTTACTTCAACGTTAAGGCAAGGCAAGTTTATTTGTACAGCACATTTCAACAACAAGGTAATTCAAAGTGCTTTACATAAAACATAAAAGCAACAGGGAAATATAAAAAAAGTTTAAAAGCAACGTAGGGAAATTGAAAAAATACACATCAAGTTACAGTGCAGTGTACAATCAGGGTTAAAAGCTATAAATGGAAAATAAAAACAGGCTGAGGGGTTGAGCAAATAATTGACAATTAATTTGAAAAGAGAATAAACAGAGTACTTAATCTACTCTCTCTAGCTAGTCTGTACACGGGTCCATAGCAATCTTTGGGTCCACTGAAACTCCGAAAACCCTCGGACACTACAGAGAAACCAGGACGCGTCTGTCCGCAGGCCGCTTTGATCCAGTTATACTCTGGACCCACTTGCGCGTTTACAGGTGGACAGAGAGTCCTGCAAATCACTCAGGTGCGAGATTTAAGACCAAGGTTAGCTAATGTCAGCTGCATACAGCTTCTGAAATTATGGCTACTCAACCCCTCGAAGTCTTGGTCTTGTCTCGGTCACGATACACTTGGTTATGACTTTGTTTGGGTGGCCTTGACCACAACACTAGCAGAGATCCTTCACAAGTGTTACCCAAGGAATATTTATTTATTTAGACGGATGAGGTAGAAGTGAATGATTCTGCATGGTCAAAGATGTTTTCAACGTTTTCCCTGAAGGAAAAGTGCATCTGATATTAAAATACTAAATAAATCAATGTGGATTTCTTTCAGCCTATGGGTATTCTGTCCATCATGGAGGAGGAGTGTATGTTCCCCAAGGCCACGGAGCACAGCTTTAAAACCAAACTCTACGACAACCATCTGGGGAAGTCGCCCAACTTCCAGCGGCCGCGGCCGGACAAGAAGCGCAAATATGAGACGCACTTTGAGGTGGTTCACTATGCTGGAGTGGTGGGTCTCAGCTCATATTGTTCCTTTAAAGTTGCTTCTCATGTTAAAGTTACAGCAGTTGGAATTCGCCATATTTATTGATTTGAGTGCTGGTTCCCAATCAGAGAGGCTAGTAGTAAAATAAGATTGACCAGTTGCTGGTACAACAATAAACATGGATTACATGAGTACGCAGAGTACTGTATTATCTCTAAAATGAGTGTTTTAGTTTGTAGTTAAGACTACAGTCAGCATATTTAAACTAGCTAACCTTGCATTTGACTCATGCTCAATTCTGCATGTCTACGTTTCAACTGTGAAGGCTTAAGCTATGCAGGAGTAACCTTCTATGTTTTCAGATTATTTATAGAGGAATGTGTGAACGTTATTGTCATCCTAAACCCAGTGAATAATCTTTAATCTGTGGGCTTTATATCAGGTCACCGTACATCAGCTAAATTAAACATGCAATTTCGGATTTTGGAGGCCGTAATAGAAATATGTAACATAAAACATAGATTTGGAATGAAAAATGGAAGCACTGAAATTAAATAGAGTGGTGGCTTTTACAGTGTGTCTCTGCTCACTGTTGTTCGTCCAAACAGGTCTATGTACTAAAAAGCAAAACTCAGGTTCAAGAGATGCACCGAATGTTCGGCCACCGAAATGAATCGGCCGAAAATAGCAAAAAAAAGCTCTTTCGGTGTTCGGCCTAATACGTCAAAAGGCTTGTGAGAAGGCGATTAAGTTAGCCGCACCTAAATTTGGAGTGCACACGTATTTTAGCCTTTATGGTAACTGAAACGGCCCAGAGCGAGGTGATAGGCAGGTTAGGTTATCCTGTCAGTGTTGCAGTATGAGAGTCCTACCTAAGTCTTACGCTGTACGAGAACCACATAGAACATTTATCAAACTGGGTCGGACTGGATGACTTTAGTGCGAGGAGGAAACACACGTGACAACGTCCGGTTTCCAAAATAAGGCGTCTGTACAGGATGGAAATAAGATTATTTGGATTATATTCACAGAAAGTATAAAACATATTACATGTGTCCATTAAAAGTAAATGGACGCGTGTAATTTACTTTACCGGACCCTCTCGGGCCCCGGACCCCCCCCCACCACAGTCTCTCCACATGTGGGAAACACTATCTAATTTATGCAATGGTAAAAAAAGGAAAAAATGTGAATGTACTTGTTCGGTATTCAGCAAATTCTTCCAATATATTCGGCTTCGGCTTCGGCCAAGACTGCAAAGTAGACCAGTAATAGGTTCTATAAGTGCTTGACATGGAGTTTTTACAGATGTTAAAACAACAACACACAGTTAGACCGTTCTTCGTAATTTACTATTGCAAGGAAAAGATCCAAAGGAGAGGTGGAAGAGACAGAAAATGGCCTTGAGCCGGGCTCTTTGGGTCGATAAACTAAACTTGTAAAGACATCATTACAGCACCTGATCATCTTTAAAAAAGCATAGATATGATTCAATTTTATTTATATACAAAAGTGACAAAAGTCATCTTGGTGCTCTTTTCATGTGAGTCACTCCCAGACGGAAGTACTTTAATTCTTGGTTTATTCTTAAGGCCATGGCTATTAAAATATCATCCAACATACACTGAGACGTGGTTTGGTTTGTGGTTCTAGTATCAGGGATTCAAGGTGAAAACTTTTACTTTTGCAACAAAACATTTGTTTTACAAGAAGAAACTTTGGCAAATCCAAATCACTGACTATATGGGACTATAGTCTTTGTGTCGTCTGCTTAGACATAGTCAGATCGTAGCCAGTTGGAGCCTGTAGATCCTGAAAAGAAGAGACCAGAGAGACAGTTTTTGTTTGCTGAGCTGTGTACTGATCGACTATAGAGATACCAGCCTCACACTCTTCTCTGTTAAATCTGTCTACGGTTGTGAAAAATCTATTCATGATCACAGTTGTTCTGTATGTTTGTCTCCCTGTAGGTGCCGTACAATATCACAGGTTGGCTGGATAAGAACAGAGATCCTCTGAATGAGACGGTGGTGGTTCTGTTCCAGAAATCCTCCCACAAACTAATGGCTGGACTGTTCGAGAACTACACCAGTTCTGAGATGGGTAACTAGACAAACAGCCACCATATGAATGTTTAAAGTACGAGACAGAAATCCAAGTGACGTGAACAAGTGTTTGTGCTGTTGTTTCAGCGGGTGATCCCAAGGCTGAGACCAAACACAGGAAGAGGAGAGGAGCTTCCTTCCAGACAGTTTCACAGTTACACAAGGTGAGCTGGACTGTTGTTCTTACCTGTGGTTGTGACAGATGCTGCAGAGCCGTGCATTCAGAATAAAGTGAACTACAAGGGAAACGGGTCAAAAAATATCTGGATTTAAAAGCAGAGACCGTCTTCGTCCCGGCGAAAAATAAACAGCCTGAAACAGAATACTTCTTCTACTTAATGCAACAAGGCTGGGCTTTGGTGCTCGCCGCCATCTGTGTCATTTAGAGAAGGGGGTGGGGCCTAAGTGCAATTATAAAAGCAGCAACCCCCTGGATGGACTGTGATAGGCTGAGACTCTTGACAGGCACTACAGATGGTCTCCAACTCTTTCTCTGTTTGAATGCAGGAGAATCTCAACAAGCTGATGGCTAACCTCCGCAGCACTCAGCCCCACTTCGTCCGCTGCATCATCCCCAACGAGTCCAAGAACCCAGGTAACCAAACATACCGCACATTAGCCAGGTTTCAGGTGTGATGACGAAGTTCTCGGAGACTCAGGATGACTTACACAGCTTTTGTTTATTGAAGCGAGGCTGAGGAGATCACAGTGTCAGCATACAACACCAAAACCCCCACAATATTTATGCTGTGCGCATTTTACGCACGAGGTACAGCAGCATGACGTCAGTGATTATTAGATTTCTCCCGACAGGATGAACTGACAGCAGCCTCTCTGATCATGAAAGTGATTTGTTTAAACACAAACACACAGCCTATAGAAATCTATTTACCCATGATCCATCAGGGGAGCTAGCAGCTTGTTAAGAGGAGCCGAGCTCCCCTGTAGTTTGCACCCTGCGTACAATCTCAACCATCGGATTCCAGCAACAGGAAATAACGTCAGACTTTCACTCTTTGATTGGTTTTTCTGCTACCGAAATGTTTCTTGGTGTTGGTGATTTATTAAAAAGACACACCACTTAATTTCGGGTTTAAATGCGATGAAACGCACGGTACTGAGATTGTAACGGGTATAATATTACTCAATATTATTGCATTACAGCTAACAGCAATACATTACTGTCATTGTGTTAGTTTTGTTTCCTAACACAGCCAAACAGCTGATGTTTAGACTCCAGTGCAAAAACCGACATCTCAATCAACTCTAATGCTTTCCAATATCAGTCCAGCTGTCGTCACCATGACAAGGAGGGAGACGGAGGCAAACAACTATGGCGGAAAAGTTCAGGGATCTTCTACTTCTGGGGTCAGTTAGTGACCCTAAGCGAGACCTGTACCTGAGCTGTGTCTGACCTGAAACCTGAATTAAGCCTGCTAATACAATCCCCTCAAACCATGCTAACATACATGGTTATTCTAATGTAAGCATAGTTCCAATACTTCCAACAGTCAAGGCATTTCAATTAGAACTTTAACTGATTATAGTTTCATTTCTCTACTAAATGTCAAAAAATAGAAAAAAGAATCAGTTTAAAAGTTTGCAGAAACTGAAACCAAAGAATGGAAACGTGTCCCGTCATGTGGAAGGACAGCAGACTGTCTTTGAAGATGTTTCAGGTGTCGCATTGTGTTTTCCAGGTGTGATGGATCCCTTCCTGGTCCTCCACCAGCTGAGGTGTAACGGGGTCCTCGAGGGGATCAGGATTTGCAGGAAGGGCTTTCCAAACCGCATCGTGTACGCAGAGTTCAAACAGCGGTCAGTCCCAAACCGGACCACGCGCAGAAACACAAGTGTTTCACACTCCGGATGTTCTCAGCTAGTACTCTTTAATAATCTCTTTGCACGTTTCTTTCTCAGGTATCGCATCTTGAATCCTTCTGCGATTCCAGAGGACTCGTTTATGGACAGCAGGAAGGCTGTGGAGAAACTGCTGGGCTCTCTGGACATAGACCCCACCCAGTATAAGTTCGGACACTCTAAGGTACAGTACAAATACTGTAAATATTACTACCGGGGTCTGAGGATAGAGGGGGTTGTATGTTGTCCTTACATCTGTTCGGAAAGCTGAGATGAAGATTAGATGGTGTTGCTCTATGATCTTCTCTGTTGTGTCCTCTCAGGTGTTTTTTAAGGCAGGCCTGTTGGGTCAGTTGGAGGACATGAGGGACGCCCGTCTGTCTCAGATCCTCACCATTGTTCAGGCCATGGCCAGAGGGAAGCTGATGAGGATGGAGCGACAAAAGATGATGCTGCAATGGTCAATAAGACAACGAAAACGTCGGCTGGAATAAGCCTGTGTTATTTTGATAAAGTTGAAAACGTCGGCTGGATTATAAAGTTCAAGAGATTTGTTAGTTTTGGGGGTGGAAACTCAGGTGTGGTCTTTACTTCTTCCTCTCAGGGACGCTGTACTGGTGATTCAGTTCAACCTCAGGGCGTTCTTCTCTGTGAGGACGTGGCCGTGGATGATGCTGTTCTATAAGCTCCGCCCCCTGCTCAAGAGCGCCCAGGTGGAGAAAGAGCTGGCTGCTCTTAATGACAAATTCAACAAACTAAAAGAGGCCTTTGACAGGTCTGTCACCTGTTTGTATAATTTAATCAAATACATGCAGGCAATTTATATCATGATAGAAGTCTGCTGCTCCGCCTCCTGCCTGTGTTGTCTGTCACTGTGGTTCACTGTTATGTTTTCTCCGTCAGGTCAGAGGTAAAGCGGCGGGATGCAGAGGAGCGGCAGGTGGTTTTGGTTCAGGAGAAAAATGACCTGGCTCTGCAGCTCCAAGCTGTAAGCAAGCACTGAAACTTAAAGGAATGACGAAGGGGTCAAAACTCCTAAGAAGGCTTGTAGCATTTAGAACAACTTTACTGCCAGACCGACGCTTTTCGGCTTGTGACTGTCGTGTTGATTAGGTCATCCAGAAGGCCACAAGCCGCGTTTTGACCTCTTCTGACTTTTTCCCTTCCCCATGCACCTTGAATGTAGGAGAAATTTCTGTTTATCTTCTAAAGTATTAAAAGGAACAATTCAAGATTTTTCTTACACCCATTTACACCTAGGTTTAACTTGCAAACGGTGTCTGTAGCTCTTATCTGGATCAGGAAAAATAAATCTCAATGCAGTTGTAAATACACACAGAATACAATTACTATTGGTTCAGCATCTGGGAGGTTTGTTGCTGTCCAGTGAAAACCATGCATATCCAATATTGGTAATTTATAATTATTCAGACAAAATCAAGGACTGAGGTTTGTGAATGGGTTAAGAAAATTCTCTTACTTGTTAAATTTAAAGGAGACCCATTAATCTGCTTTTCCAGACCTATATTGTAGTTCTGTGACTCCTATATGGCAGCTTTTCATGACTCAAAGTTCAAAAAAATAATTTTCTGTCTTAGACTGGCTCTTCATGTAAGCCTTCATTTCAGCCTCTGTCTGAAACAAGGGCTGTTTCTCAATCTGCGTTCTTGTCTGTTTTTGTGTTCTTGTGAAACGTCATCAGTCGCAGCCAAAGTACTGTTCCAATTCAAATTACGCATCTAGCCAAGTACAGTACAATACCCGGATGTGTTCTCACTTCGGATCACCGGAGTTCCCAGAATGCATTTCGCCGCCAAAAAGCGGAAATGCCGGACAAGAAAACTCAGAACTCTAACTTATAATACTGCTGTTCTTGTGTCACATATAGTATTTTAAAGAGTTTTTTATGTGGGAATATAGTTGTTTAAACTACAAATATGTGGTCGATTTCTCAAGACAAAGCTGATTTAAAAAATTGCTACAACGTTTTTCGGAGATGTGAGGTCCCGCCCGCTAACGGGTCTGGCCGTCATCAAGCCCGCTGCTGTTCCAATTGCTGAATGACTGCTGAATGGAAGTTTGTACTCCAGAGCCGAACTTGCCAAGTCCGAGCTTTAAAGTACAGAAGTCCGAACTTGGCGAACTCGAGAGATAGATGGTAGATGCTCCTGTCTCTTTAAGGCCCCCCCTCTCAAAGCCCACTCACTGTCTTCTGATTGGCCAAGAACTGAAG
Source organism: Micropterus dolomieu (assembly GCF_021292245.1). Taxonomy (NCBI): domain Eukaryota; kingdom Metazoa; phylum Chordata; class Actinopteri; order Centrarchiformes; family Centrarchidae; genus Micropterus; species Micropterus dolomieu. The sequence continues at coordinate 1,968,831 of NC_060157.1, forward strand.
CATGTTACCAGGCTGTTGTTGTTGCTGGGCAGAACAGGCAGACTGAGCGTTGCTGTGCCGTTGCTGTGGGAGCAAATGACCATATATGGAACAGCAGCTCCGTCTGGCTCCATGTGTCGTATTACGGAGCCGTTGGTAGAAAAAGCCGTTGAAAACAGAGCGTTCAAAACAGGAGGAAATATGAGGTTTACGCTCACAGGGATTTCTTTTAAATACTTTAATCTCATTATTTGAAGCTTTGGCCAAGTTTAACATGAACATCCAACATTAAAACATTGTAGGTCATAAAATGAGGAAAAGCATAATAGGTCTCCTTTAATAAACAATTTAAAAGATGATCCTTTCCTTTTAAGAATATTTAAATTTAGGAGATAAATTTATAGTTAGAACCAAATTCATTTCAAAATGAATTGCATCGATTACAGAGGTAGTTTAGCCTAGCTTAGCATAAAGACTGGAAGCAGGGGGAAACTGCGAGTCTAGCTCCAAGTAAAAACAAAGTAAAGTAAAAAAAAAAAAATACTTTACTTTGAACATCTACAAAGTTGTTTGATTTACAAGTTAATAAAAATTTAATATCTGCAATTTTAGTGTGATTACTGGCCTCATTAGGTCATTAAGACATATGTGTCTGAATTTCTTTTGTCAAAGGACAAACTTATCCCTGGTTTTGAAATAAAAGATTTGACCTAGTTGAGCTATTTTCATTTATTTAAAACAGGAAAGCCTTCTTTATTCAGCTAAACTCTCACTTTTCTTTAATACCTTTATAATTTGTTACATCTTTATCATTTTAATCATCCAGGAGCAGGATAACCTGATGGATGCAGAGGACCGCTGCAACCAGCTGATTCAGTCCAAAATCTCCCAGGAGTCGAAGCTGAAGGAGATGCAGGAACGTCTGGAGGATGAGGAGGAGGTGAGCGCAACGCTGACGTCCAAGAAACGTCAGCTGGAGGACGAGGTGGCGTCGCTGAAGAAAGACGTCGACGACTTGGAGATGACCCTGGCTAAAGTGGAGAGAGAGAGACATGGAGTGGAAAACAAGGTGTGTTGGCGAACAGCTATGTGTCCCTGCAGGATTCTTTCTTTCTCTTTTAGATTGAGAGCTTTAGTCTGGTGATGGGTGGAGCTAACAGGTTTAAATGTTTTTCTTTCCGTCCAGATGAAGAACCTGTCCCATGAGATGTGTGTTCTGGATGAAACCATATCGTCTCTGAGCAGAGAGAAAGCCGCCCTGCAGGAAGCTCACCAGCAGGTTCTGAATGACCTTCAGGCACACGAGGACAAGGTCAACATGCTGGCCAAGGCGAAAGCTCGGCTGGAGCAGCAAGTGGACAATGTAAGAAAAGTCTGCCTGAAGTGTGAAAATGTATATTTATTAACGTCTGTCCACATGCTGGGCTGGAAGAACTGCCTGACTGTAGATTGGTCTTGTCAGCCAAAAACTCCTCAATGAGCACAATGACCATCTAGAACCTCCTAAATGGCCTTTAAAACCACCTATTGGATCTTTAAAGCCTCTTTTAATTATCACAAGAACAACCAAAGGAAGCTCTACAGTAGAACCTCTTAAAAAATACATTATCAACCAAATGTGAAGAAGTAACAGTTCTGACATCTATGTATTTTGTTGCAGAGATATCTACCCTTGCAGAGTAGTTAGCATGCTAACCAGGTAGCCCCGGCCTGTTCTGAAGACAGTATAGCTCAGGCCTCCTCCTTAAGTCTAATAAATAAACTTACAAAATGGCAAGAAAGAAAATATTCTTACACCTATTTTTCTTTTCAAAAAAATACAACCGTACACCTTCGGTTTCTGTCTTTCACAGAACTTACCGCCTTGTTAACAGATCACAAAATAAAGCTCACCAGCACCGCCATGGATTGTCTTTCCACTTTTCCAACAATCGCCAGCTCTGGTTTGGTGAAATAAACCCGCAATTCAGTGAGTTAGATGTGAAATCTTTTTGCCTTTCTGATGCCTGAGCTCCCACCTGATGTCTCTCCTGTCCCTGCCTGAACCCGGTGTCCACCCCAGAGACAAAGTCCTGGTCAGAGCCGCAGTAAATCCCCTCTTATTGTATACCTTGTCATCCAACTGGCCTCCATCTGTCTCTGAGGCTGGTCCTGGTCGGGTCATGATCACCAGGAGGCTGCTGATCCCGGTTCCATTGCCTGCTCCCCCAGCTCCGATTCTAGTGCCCTTACTTCCCCAGGTCCGATTCTAGTGCCCTTTCTGGATTCACTCAGCTAATAGGACAGCTTAGTTAGCTGCACGGCTAACTGAACTTGCTAGTTAAAGGCACTTAACAGCAGTTATAGACTGATGTGTGATATGCTGCCCCCCATTTTTTTGGAGTATGGATTTGACAGGTGGCCAGTCTCAGTTCTTACACATTCTATTTTTAATTATCACCAGAAATTTACACCCTAACCACCTACAGAATCCCTACAAGCTCTTCAGTGACTATATGAATTACCCAACAAACCACTGCAACCTGCTGGATGACACCAAAACTGCCTAAATGACCTCTAGAACCTGCTTAATAACGCTTTTCATTACAACTACCCAAAGGATCCCTGGGACTTCCTAAAGGACAACTAGTACCAACTGAATGGCCATAAGGACCACCAGAAGGAACTCTAGAACCCTCTCAGTAACCATAAGGACAACCTGAAAGACATTTGCAACCACTTTCTGACCAGTAGATCATCCTAAAGAACCACTAGAAACTCCTGAAAGACCATGAAAATCACCAAAAAAACCTTGAATCTATTTAATGGCAATCAGAACTTCTTCAAGGATTTAAAGATCCTCTAGATCATATCCATATTGGTGTTAAATTTAAGTAAAACCCAACATAAAGTGCCTTCTAAGGTTTTGGAACACCTACAAGGTCGAGGTACTCTCTTTCTATGACTAAGCCTCCCCCCTCTCTTCCTTGCAGGTGGAAAGTTCCTTGGAGCTGGAGAAGAAGGTGCGCATAGATCTGGAACGAACCAAAAGGAAGCTGGAGGCAGATCTGAAGCTGTCCATGGACTCTGTGAGGGACCTGGAGAACCAGAAGGAAGAGCTGGAAGAGAGACTGAAGAAGTAAGAAAACACATGCTGCCTGTCAAGAGAATTTCTCCACAAGGACGAGCTCAACTAAAAAATAAAGCTTAGTGTGTTTATTCCTTTCCCTTGATACTCTTTCTTTGTCTCCCTGAAGAAAAGACTTTGAGTTGGGTCAGCTTCAATCAAAAATGGAGGACGAACAGAGTTTGGTTGCTCAGCTTCAGAAGAAGATGAAAGAGCTTCAGGTTGGTGAGATTAATTCAGAATAGAACCCGTTTAGCTTCCTGATCGGCCCCTTCATCACTGCTGCTGCTTCTACAGGACTGTTTTGTGATTGCACCCTCAGACTCGAATTGAGGAGCTGGAGGAGGCGCTGGAGGCGGAGCGGGCGTGGCGTTCCAAAACTGAGCGTCAGAGGAACGACATCGCCAGGGAGCTGGAGGAGCTTGGAGAAAAACTGGAAGAGGCTGGAGGAGCATCGGCCGCTCAGATCGCTCTCAACAGGTCATCATCATCTACAGTTATAATCCTCTAACGTCCAACAGCGGGTTGACAGTTTCGGTTTTATATTGGATGGATTGTATTGAAATGGGGGTCAGACGTTCCGCTCAGGATCCCATCAAGTTGGTGATCCTCTGACTGTTAATCGGCATCATCAGGTCAACATGTTCATGGGTCCAATAGTTTTCTTTATGACCAAACATTATACCTGCTGAACATCAGCATTTTTATCAGCAGCTGTATCTAAGAACAGCCTTACAGAAGTGCTAGTAGTGTAGTCAAGACCGCCCAAACCGAGACCAAGTCAAAACCAAGATCAGAGTTTACCGAGACAAGACAAAGACTTTTAGGGGCTGAGAACAAGTCAAGACCAAGACCGATGGAGGGCGAGACAGAGTCGAGACCAAGACCAGTTCACCACATTACATGACACACAATAAAATGTGGAACAAGATGAGAGGTGCTTCTCAAATCGATCTGAAAGATCCACATTCCCATTAAAACACTCACATACAAACACTAAGAGCTGAAATCAACGTAAGCATCTTTATTCAACACTCCTCTTCCACGCTTACCATCGCGGGGAGGGGGGACAGCCGTTAACGGAAACAACACATTTTTTTTTATTGGTTGCATTTGAAGCAACGAGTTTTACATCTAATCAAAGTTAGTATGTTAACAAATCACACAATGCAAAAGCAATTTATTGATATTCCCAAAGTTACTTGACTGGTCTCAAAATAAAATCTCGAGTCCTCAATGTCCAAGACAGAGTACAAATGCGGTCAAGTCCGAGACGAAACCAAGACCATCAAAAAGTGGTCTTAAGACCGGTCTCGAGTACTACAACACTAGGTGCTAGCATGGCTGTCGACCCTTATGGCCTGGTTGCTCTTTGGAAAGTGGGACACCCAAAGTTCATCGACTTGTCCTCACCTGCTAGTGGTTTGGTGAAGCACTGCTACTTTTTAGGGCTAGCTTGGAACTGGCTGTAGCTGCTGAGCTAACTGCTGATTCACAATAGCTCTCCAAGCAAGTTGCCTTGCTAATGGTCACTTAGCATCTAGCAAGTACATTCATTAAACGTTCACACAGTTTATTCAAGAGAAGCATTTGTACCATCGACTAATGTGTCATTACAGCCTGTAAATCTCGGTTGCGGAGCAGTTTATACTCCCGACTGGGCAGTAAGCAAGCTGAACCTCTGGCATTCTTTCGAACAGCCAGCAGGGGGCGACTCCTTTGGTTGCAAAAAGAAGTCTGGCTTCATTAGAAATAATGGTTAAATGTTTCTACTTCTTAGCTGATTTATTCCCTCAGTAAACACTTTCCTGATGAGTTTATGGTCTCAGTCGCTAGTTTCAAGTCTTCTTCAACACAGCGTGATGTTCATTTAGTAAATTATGGTCCCATTTAGAGGAACAGAGACCAGGAAGCAGGGGAGGCTTTAGGGCGGGGCTACAAGCTGATTGACAAGTCTCCGTTGAAAAAGCTTATTAGGAGTCGGCTGTTCATTTTTTCCAGTAGGTACGTTTTGTTTTACCCCCTTTTTTTATTGCTGGCCAAAAATTAGCATCCCAGTTAAAATCACAGTTAACGTGAATTACAGATGCACCTTGCTAACCAAGCTTGCTATCGCTACCATCTCCTCCAGTTATGGTAACGTCTGGTGCTTTGTTGCAAAATATCAACATGGTGGATACATCCAGTCTGTTATTATCCTGGATTTATTATTTTATAATACAAAAACTAACTAACTTAATGTTTCACAGTGTAGTCTAATGTAATGCAAAGGACTTGTGATTCCATTGATACATTTCATATATCGTAATGAGCTATCCAATACTATAATTGGTAAACCGACATTGTACCAAACTCAAGGAGGCAGCCATTGGTGAGATGCTTCTCCACTCAAATGTTTATTCAATCTCTTAATCCTGTATGCATTCTTTACACTGTACCTAAACATAGCATTGGACGCTGTGACTACAAAGTGTACCCAACTTCATGTCAAACAGGAAGAGGGAGGCAGACTTCCTGAAGATGCGACGGGAGCTGGAGGAGGCGGGGCTTCACCACGAGGCGACGGCCGCCACTCTGAGGAAGAAGCACTCGGACATGGTGGCAGAGCTCAGCGAGCAGATAGACGCTCTGCAGAGAACCAAACAGAAACTTGAGAAGGAGAAGGCCGAGTTCAGGCTGGAGGCCGACGACCTGGCTACTAATGTGGAGCAACTATCCAGGTCCAAGGTAAAAACAGCTTATAAAACAACCTTATAAAACTCCAAACTAAAGGAATAAAATTGGCTTTTTAAACTGTCTCTGGAGACTGTTGAGTCTATTTCTGATGGACAGGCTGATGCTTCAAATCCACACTTTGATGCAAAAAGATAAAATGGTTTTAATAATTCATATGAAGCCACAAATATTAAAAGGTAATTTTTCAACTATTCCATATCCTGACTTTCTAATACCGATCCAGCTGCAAAGACCCTGGATACAACATTTTATTAGAGCCTCCCTGCCACACCTGCAGTTTTGTAATGAAGCTTTCTGTCAAAAATGTGTTGCCTCTGTGACAATGGACCAGATTCAATCATCAGTTGATACGTCTGCTTGTTTGATGACTTATGATCTACTTGTGTCTCTCTGTTTGTGCACAGGGAGCTGTGGAGAAGATGTGCAGGGTTTTGGAGGACCAGCTGAATGAAAGCAGGAGCAGAGCAGAGGAGCTGCAGAGACAGCTGACTGAAGTTTCTTCTCAGAAAGCACGAGCGGTCACAGAGACTGGTACAGCCATGGGCGTAAATCTCACCTCACAGTAGGGGGGGACAATAAACATAAAATTTCTCAAGAGCAATTTTTGAAGGGGACACAAGTAATACAGCCAACATTTTATTTTTATAGGATACATGCACACAGAGGGAAGTCTTGCTATTATCTTTCTGGTCAACAACACAAAGCAATAGTTGTTTAAATATGACTTAAGTTCATAGGTTCGCAATGCGGCCATATTATCCTAAATGACTTGCGTCCTCTAGGCTACATAGTAATTTAGGTTTCTTCTGGGATAGAAGATGTCTCTTATACACACGCACACACACACACACACACACACACACACACACACACACTATATATATATAGATATTATATATATATATGTACATGTTTTATATATATAAGTGTACATGTTTTAATTTTCAAAAAACACCACATTTTTGTCATACTGCACATCGCTGCAGCTCTGTTTTAGCTACAGAGTGAAGCATCTCACTTCTATCCAATCTTTGTTTTAAGTTGCACATGCTCGGTACCTTTGGTAAGGACTACTGTACAATCACAAGCAGAGTGGGGCGGGTCCTGACAAGCAAGGTAGTGTGATCCAAAACATTCAGAACGTCATGTTTCTCAATCCCAAGTTTGCCAAGTTCGGACTTCTGTACTTTAAGACTTGGCAAGTTCGGCTCGGGGAGTACAAACTCCCAGGAACGGGAGCACGCAGTCAGTCATTCAGCAATTGGAACAGCAGCGGACTTGATGGTGGCCGGGACCTCGCATCTCCGAAAACGTCGTTGCAAATTTTTAAATCAGCTCCGTCTTGAGAAATCAACCACATACTAAAACTATATTCCCGCAAAAAAATACTCTTAAAACTGCATTCCGTGACACAATAACAGCAGTATTATAACTTACAGTTGTGAGTTTTCTCCTCCAACATTTCCGCTTTTTGGCGGCGAAATGCATTCTGGGATACCTGGCTATCCGAAGTCCACACAAGTCACCACCAAGTCCACAAGAACACAAGTACAGACAAGAATGCAGATTGAGAAACAGCTATACGAACCAGCTTTGCAACCTGTAATGAGGCAAGATGTTTCAGAGTTGTGAGTTATTAATTTGCAACAAATTTATCATTTATACGTAAAGTTTTAACTGAGCTCTGTCTCTACATCACAGCTTTATGTCCACTGACGACCAGGTGGGGGTGAGGGGAGTCAACAGGCGGACGTCTTGTCACTGTGTGTGCTGCAGCTCAGTGTGTTTCTTCACCAGTGTTTTTTTTTGGGGGGGGGGGGGGGGGGGGGGGGCGTGCCACACCAGCCGCTAGGCGAACATTATGACACGTGTTACAAAGGGACTCAGATAGGTTACAGAAGTAAAGGCTGGACCACAATCCAGCTGTTTTCAGGCAGTCAGGAGCAGTGGGTGATGGGAACTCCCTTTGAGCTGGACTTTTGGATTTTATTTCACTATGCAAACCTGTTACATGCACAAAAAAGGTGTATAGACCACAATAAAAGAAAGGGACAAAGTCAAAAAGCATAATAAAGACACTCCACCAACCCTATGATCAGTGGACGACCAGCTGTAACTCCTGAGCCACCAGAAACATCATTTGAGGACCTAATGAAGGAGGCTCGACTTACCCATGTTCATCTTCTTTTCCGTGTTGTTCTTGTAGCCGAGTACAGCCGTCGTCTGGAGGAGCGAGATGCTATGATTGGTCAACTCCAGCGCTCCAAGGCAGGGGTTTGCCAAAACTCTGAGGGTCTGAAGAGGCAGCTGGAGGAGGAGAGCAAAGTAACACTGAACCCTAATAACTCTCATCCATCATTTCAATTCTGTGCCCGCTGGGTGTCGCAGCTCTGTTTACATCCTATTTCATGCTAACAGCTGTACATAGATCTTAATAAGCCAGCTTGTGTTCCTCTCTGCTAAAGGTGTGTTAAAAGGAATATGGGCATCAGGTCCGTGGTTAAAAGTAATTACATGTGTGTGTGTTTCAGACTCGTGTGGCGCTGGCTCACGCTTTGCAGGCGTCCCGTCATGACTGCAGTCTGCTGACAGAGCAGCTGGAAGCTGAGCAGGAGGCCAAGGCTGAACTGCAGAGGGAGCTGTCTAAAGCCAACAGCCAGGTGGTTCAGTGGAGAGCCAAGTACGAGACCGACGCTGTGCTGAGAATAGAGGAGCTGGAAGACGCAAAGTATGATACTCTGATACTATTACTACAACTACCACTGCTGTGACTGTTACTGCTGATGTTATTCAGTATTAAAAAAAGTGACTGATGATGAGTGTGCACAGACACAAGTATTACGTGACATATAGTTAGCTTTTAGGATTTAGGCTTCTGTTTGCGTTCCTTCAGCTTTTGCCTTTGTTGTGTAATTTTGTCTGACAAACTCTTTGATCCTTGGCAGTTAACTGAGCACTAAAGCCCTCCCCATTACAGCAACTGTCCAATCATAGCTTACTAACAGTAACTTGTGTGTCAGTGTTTGTATTTTTCCACAAGCGGTGTACGTGGAGCTGTTGTCAAAGAGATACTGGAGATACTGGGCTTTTTTTTGTGATTTTGCGGCAGCTTTTCTATTGTGATGAAGGTTGCGATGGTTTGGGGGGGGTTCTTGCGATGAAATTGCAGGAATAACTGAAAACTGCAAAGGCAGATGACACTTGCCGGTGACTGTGATGCAGCATGTGAGTCTTTGATTTGTCTCGTCTGTCTACCTGCATGTGTTTCTGACATTCTCCGCGTATGTTTGGCAGCGGCAAAGTGAGCGTCAGCAGACGATTTGCTTTTTGTTTGACCACAATAGCGCATGTTTTGCAGAAACAGTTAACATTGTTTTGGTAAAAAAGATCTGGCTCCTGTTTTTCAGGTCCTTTTTTTTTTTTTTGTTGGCAAATGTGAGACGTTGGTATCACACGTCTGCTGCGTCTTCTAAACAAGGAAGTGACAAGCTGACGTATGAAAACGTTTGGCGCCAAATGGCGATGATAGGTCAGATTTGCGGAAAAGTTGTGCTGAATTCACAGGGATTTGTTGAATTTGTGTTAACAGTTGCGATCACAACATTGCGAAATCCTGAAAGGACAAATTAGGCTGCTAACGTTAGCATGTATGGCTACCTAGCTTACAACCTGCAGTAGTAACCTAGCATTACTTCCAAGGCCAGGGGTTAGCATATAATTTGCTAACTACATAATTTCCTGGGGTTACAGGTTGTCATAAAAATGCTACACAGTTCGTGGATACTGCTATATCTGAGTTTAGGCTTCAGACAAAACTTTAGCCGCTCGGTTCGGATCTTTACTGGATTTGGAGACATTTATTAGAGATGGCTTTGCCAAATTTGTTGGTTCGTTGTGATCCTCAAGTCAACAGAAGTTGAAGTTGAGATGAGCTCAAGTTAATTAACTGGCTAGCTATCGCTGAATTTGCCAGCAACCATTGGCAAAATAAACGCTTGCTGACTAAAAATGAGAAGTTGCTTCGACTGCTGTCTGAAATCAAAGACCCATTTCTTCAAAGCTACTTTTTGAGTGGTAAATCTGCCACCACTATCACTGTAAACTGCATATGTGCATTCTTCTGGAATGCAAATATTGATAGGTGAAGCAACAGTGAATATACAGTCCCCTCCAAAAGTACTGGAACGGTAAGGCAAATTCTTTTGTTTTTGTTGTCACTAAAGACATTTGGGTTTAAGATCAAAAGATGAGACGAGCATTCAGAATTTCAGCTCTCATTTCCTGGTATTCACATCTAGATGTGTTAAACAACTCAGGACATACCACCCTTTGTATTAGACCACAGCATTCTTAGGTGAGCAAAAGTATTGGAACAAATAATCTTAAAGTAAATAACATTTAGTATTTGGTGCCATAACCCTTGCTTGCAATAACTGCCTCAAGCCTGCGACCCATCGACATCACCAAACTGTTGTGTTCTTCATTTGTGATGCTATTCCAGGCTTTTACAGCAGCTTCTTTCATTTCCTGTTTGTTTCAGGGTGTTTCTCCCTTCACTCTCCTCTTAAGGAGGTGAAATGCAGCTCTGTTGGGTTAAGGTCAGCTGATTGACCTGGCCAGTCTAAAACCTTCCACTTTTTCCCCTGATGAAGTCCTTTGTTTTGTTGGCAGTGTGCTTTGGGTCATTGTCCTGCTGCATGATAATCTTCCTCCTGATCAGTTTCAGTGCATTTCTCTGTAAATTGGTAGACAAAATGTTTCTGTCCGCTTCTGAATTCATTCTGCTGCGACCATCATCAGTTCCATCATCAATAAATATTAATGAGCCTGTTCCAGAAGCAGCCATGCACGCCCAAACTGTTGTGCTTGCTCTGCCCAATGTTTGTCCAATGGCTCTGGTCGATTTTCCTTCTTTTCTCAGCTTGACAGTGGCTTGCTTTTCTCCCACAGACAGCTCTCTGGTCTTCATGTTGGTTTATCCTCTTTAACAGGAAATGCAGTCTTTATAGGTTTGAACCAAGGATGAAAACTTAGACTAGTCATGCAGTGACTAGTGAACAATCAAGCTAAAAGGCAACAGCTAGGCAACAAGAAACATCTGTCAGTCACATGTTCCAGTAGTTTTGCTCACTTGAAAAAATGGGTGGGTTCAAACAAAGGGTGGTTTGTCCTGAGTTGTTTAACACATCTAGATGTGAATACCAAGAACTGAGAGCTGAAATTCTGAACTCTTGTCTCATCTTTTGATCTTAAACCCAAATGTCTTCAGTGACAACAAAAACAAAGAATTTGCCTTCCTGTTCCAATACTTTTGGAGGGGACTGTCCTTGTTCCCCAGAGACTGAATCGTAATCATTTTGTTGACCTGCTGACCTTTCCTCTGGGTTTTCTACTTAACACTCAAAAATAATAACATCCAAAGTTAAAATTCATCCCCAGAGGACAAACCCCTTCAGATATCAATGATACCATGACTTTTCTTCTAGCACCATCCACAGGTTTAAGTTTAAATGTTTAGCTCCAACACTGTTAAGACTCTACAACTGTCTTTACCAGCTGCATAACAGCTCTGACCTGAAGCATATTTTTGTGGTTCAAGTTATTTCTTTTCCCAGCTGTGCGGTCGAGTACATGAGTTCTGGTGCTGTTGTTTGTAGGAAGAAGTTAGTCGTCAAACTGCAGACTGTCGAGGAAGCGGTGGAGATGTCTCAAGCTAAATGTTCCTCCCTGGAGAAAACCAAACAGGTTCTCCAGACAGAGATTGAAGACCTGGTGATTGAACTGGAGCGTTCCAACACTGCTGCTCTGGCTCTCGACAAGAAGCAACGCAACTTTGAAAAGGTCAGTCAGCAACGCCGGCCTTAAAGGTTCAGTGTGTAAGATTTAGTGGCATCTAGTGGTGAGGGTTGTGAATTGCAACCACCTGTCCAGTCTCCCGCTGCCCCCTAACCTTTCAAAGAGCGTAGAACAGCTACGGTGGCTGACAACAGCACAAAAGTTGTCTCTTCTGAGACAGCAGAGAGAGGCCAGTCAAGAAATGAAGTTTCTTTATGTATATTTATTAAGAAATTATATTTACTTAAGTATTCAGTAAATGTGTTATTGTGACTTGGCCACTGACCGACAACATGGTTAATGTAACCCAAGAGTGTGAAACACTGTCACTGTTTCTGCACCGCAGTCATTTATAAACCACACATTAAATAAAGTTTATACAAACTTTGACAAGGGAAACACATTCATTCTCTCTGTGATTATGGACCCTCGCCAAAACTGCTCGCCAGCAATAATATCAGGCCAGCTGCCAGATTACGGTGCCTCGATAGCGGCAAAAAATATAAATAAATAAATACTTTGATAGCTTTGCTGAAATAGATCTCAGTCATGACACCAACAGTTAGTCAAATAATCACTTCCTCTTTAATGGTTTTGCCCACAAAACAAAAGCGTGACAAGCATATATAGTGCAATGCTGTATTTAGAGATGAACTGAGCTTTTACTTGACACACCTCTGAAAGAGCCGTCAGAAAATGTGATTCCCTTAAATGTGCTCTGCCTGGAGTACTGGGGAAATGCAAAAAGCGTCCGTAGGTTGATGGATGTGGATCAAACACAGAAACAAAAACACTGCAGCACATGCTGTGATCTGAAAAACATTTGCTGCAGAATCCATTTGTTGAAGAGAGAAAAACTGAAATTTGCCCTAAGGTGGGATTGAACCCTCAGCTCTTGGGTTGATAGCCCTGCCCATTACCAAGTGAGCTAACTGAACAACATATCAACATAGACCATTTAATTGTTGATTATTGCTCTGATGCAAAACTTCTTTGCAGACCCCTGCAGTATACAGGTGCTGGTCATATAATTAGAATATCATCAAAAAGTTGATTTATTTCAGTAATTCCATTCAAAAAGTGAAACTTGTATAATGTATACATTCATTCCACACAGACTGATATATTTCAAGTGTTCATTCCTTTTAATTTTGATGATTATCAGAAGTAGAACCAGAAGAATGTAGTGACAAAACACGCTCTGTAGCGCTGTTTGTCCGTTTTCAGCTACTGTAGAAACATGACGATGCAGCGTGGCAACGTCCATGGAAGGAGGTGCCCGCAGTTATGTAGATATAAATGACTCATTCTAAGGTAATAAAAACATAATGGTTTATTATGTAAGGTCTTTATAGACCACTGAAAACATAGTTATGGATATTATATTGCATTTCTGTCAATAGATCCTCAGAAATATGACACACTGGACCTTTATCCCATAATAAAATCGTAAACAATGTAAGAAATAAGATCCAATACTCACCACTTGTAGACATAGAAGGTGGCAGTAAGATAAGCAGTGTTTTCCATTTTGTTTGATGCAGTTGTTGAGTGACTGGAAGCTGAAGTTTGAGGAGAGTCAGATGGAACTGGAGGCGTCGCAGAGAGAGTCCCGCAGTCTGAGCACCGAGCTCTTCAAACTGAAGAACTGCTATGAAGAAGCTCTCGACCACCTGGAGACAGTTAAACGAGAAAACAGGAACCTGCAAGGTACAGTCTCCCTCACTCAGTCTTCTTCACTTAGATTAGCCACAATCTCGGAACCCATTGGCCATCGCTAGATGAAGATTTATCCTCTGGGGACAACGGCCAGTGTTTCGGGACTTGTAGCCGGTGTGACACCAAAATGTGTGACCTATCAGATTCTGTGACCCAAATGGCAAGTGAAGCGCCAGAGACTTTGTTGACGATGTAAAGCGGTTGCAGTTTGGTTGGGTTTAGGCACCACAAGCACTTGGTTGGGTTTAGGCACCAAAAGTACTTGGGTGGGTTTAGGCACCACAAGCACTTGGGTGGGTTTAGGCACCAAAAGCACTTGGGTGGGTTTAGGCACCAAAAGTACTTGGGTGGGTTTAGGCACCACAAGCACTTGGTTGAGTTTAGGCACCACAAGCACTTGGTTGGGTTTAGGCACCACAAGCACTTGGTTGGGTTTAGGCACCACAAGCACTTGGTTGGGTTTAGGCACCAAAAGCACTTGGTTGAGTTTAGGCACCAAAAGCACTTGGGTGGGTTTAGGCACCAAAAGTACTTGGTTGAGTTTAGGCACCAAAAGCACTTGGGTGGGTTTAGGCACCAAAAGTACTTGGTTGAGTTTAGGCACCAAAAGCACTTGGTTGAGTTTAGGCACCAAAAGCACTTGGTTGAGTTTAGGCACCAAAAGCACTTGGGTGGGTTTAGGCACCAAAAGCACTTGGTTGAGTTTAGGCACCAAAAGCACTTGGTTGAGTTTAGGCACCAAAAGCACTTGGTTGAGTTTAGGCACCACAAGCACTTGGTTGGGTTTAGGTACCAAAAGTACTTGGTTGGGTTTAGGTACCAAAAGTACTTGGAGGTCTAGCAGGAACACAGGGGCAGCAGGTGACCCGCAGCCACAGATCCAGACTCCACAGCTCCAGAGCCAGAAACACCTGCAGGAAGTGATAGGAGGAGAGAGGAGAGGGACGAGAAAGCACAAGACTACTGGAAAGGGGAGAAGTTGTGTTAGTAACATGCAATAATGGGATGAGGTTGCATACAGAGGGAGAGAAAGTAGAGGAGAGAGGAGCTCAGTGCATCATGGGAAATCCCCCGGCAGTCTAGGCCTATAGCAGCATAACTAAGGGATGGTTCAGGACTCACTTGAGCCAGCCCTAACTATAAGCTTTATCAAAGAGGAAAGTCTTAAGCCTACTCTTAAATGTGGAGATGGTGTCTGCCTCCTGAACCCAAACTGGAACCTGGTTCCACAGGAGAGGAGCTTGAT
>NC_060157.1:1983471-1984870 GCF_021292245.1 Micropterus dolomieu
TGGGTTTAGGCACCAAAAGCACTTGGGTGGGTTTAGGCACCAAAAGTACTTGGGTGGGTTTAGGCACCACAAGCACTTGGTTGAGTTTAGGCACCACAAGCACTTGGTTGGGTTTAGGCACCAAAAGCACTTGGGTGGGTTTAGGCACCAAAAGTACTTGGGTGGGTTTAGGCACCACAAGCACTTGGTTGAGTTTAGGCACCACAAGCACTTGGTTGGGTTTAGGCACCAAAAGCACTTGGGTGGGTTTAGGCACCAAAAGTACTTGGGTGGGTTTAGGCACCACAAGCACTTGGTTGAGTTTAGGCACCACAAGCACTTGGTTGGGTTTAGGCACCAAAAGCACTTGGGTGGGTTTAGGCACCAAAAGTACTTGGGTGGGTTTAGGCACCACAAGCACTTGGTTGAGTTTAGGCACCACAAGCACTTGGTTGGGTTTAGGCACCAAAAGCACTTGGGTGGGTTTAGGCACCAAAAGTACTTGGGTGGGTTTAGGCACCACAAGCACTTGGTTGAGTTTAGGCACCACAAGCACTTGGTTGGGTTTAGGCACCAAAAGCACTTGGGTGGGTTTAGGCACCAAAAGTACTTGGGTGGGTTTAGGCACCACAAGCACTTGGTTGAGTTTAGGCACCACAAGCACTTGGTTGGGTTTAGGCACCAAAAGCACTTGGGTGGGTTTAGGCACCAAAAGTACTTGGGTGGGTTTAGGCACCACAAGCACTTGGTTGAGTTTAGGCACCACAAGCACTTGGTTGGGTTTAGGCACCAAAAGCACTTGGGTGGGTTTAGGCACCAAAAGTACTTGGGTGGGTTTAGGCACCACAAGCACTTGGTTGAGTTTAGGCACCACAAGCACTTGGTTGGGTTTAGGCACCACAAGCACTTGGTTGGGTTTAGGCACCACAAGCACTTGGTTGGGTTTAGGCACCAAAAGCACTTGGTTGAGTTTAGGCACCAAAAGCACTTGGGTGGGTTTAGGCACCAAAAGTACTTGGTTGAGTTTAGGCACCAAAAGCACTTGGGTGGGTTTAGGCACCAAAAGTACTTGGTTGAGTTTAGGCACCAAAAGCACTTGGTTGAGTTTAGGCACCAAAAGCACTTGGTTGAGTTTAGGCACCAAAAGCACTTGGGTGGGTTTAGGCACCAAAAGCACTTGGTTGAGTTTAGGCACCAAAAGCACTTGGTTGAGTTTAGGCACCAAAAGCACTTGGTTGAGTTTAGGCACCACAAGCACTTGGTTGGGTTTAGGTACCAAAAGTACTTGGTTGGGTTTAGGTACCAAAAGTACTTGGAGGTCTAGCAGGAACACAGGGGCAGCAGGTGACCCGCAGCCACAGATCCAGACTCCACAGCTCCAGAGCCAGAAACACCTGCAGGAAGTGATAGGAGGAGAGAG
>NC_060157.1:1984970-1998282 GCF_021292245.1 Micropterus dolomieu
AAAGTCTTAAGCCTACTCTTAAATGTGGAGATGGTGTCTGCCTCCTGAACCCAAACTGGAACCTGGTTCCACAGGAGAGGAGCTTGATAGCTGAACGCTCTGGCTCCTAGTCTACTTTTGGAGACTCTAGGAACCACAAGTAACCCTGCATTCTGGGAGCGCAGTGCTCTGGTGGGGTAGTAAGGTACTATGAGCTCTTTAAGATAAGATGGTGCCTGACCATTAAGAGCTTTGTAGGTAAGAAGAATGATTTTAAATTCTATTCTGGATTTTACTGGAAGCCAATGCAGAGAAGCTAAAACAGGAGAAATATGATCTCTTCATTACGTAGGTGAAAAAAGGCGGTCCTTGAAATTTGCTTAATGTGAGACTTAAACCTGATCAAAGATAACTCCAAGATTCCTCACAGTGGTGCTGGAGGCCAAGACAGGTCTTGATGGGGACAGGCCACCAAAACCTGGGACTGTCCCCGGAAAACGTCTGGTCACGCTATAATTCGCCAATGGGCAGATTTTGACCACTCTTCGTTTTTTGAGTGGGAATGTGTGGTTCACAAACTCCGTCAACTGTGGTGGAGTAGCATAACTTTGCTGTTTAAAAGGAGGCTATTGTCGGGTGAAGAATCGTCTTTTAGTGCCGTCCACGCATTTTAGGACTGAAAGCAAACATGGTGGCATCAAACCCTCTTTATGAACCTCTGATGCTGTTTTTTATTAATCTTCCAGGAAACCACAGCAGCAACGAACTTTACACCATCTCATTTCTTGAAACAGAAACATTGAGCCACGGAAAATAGTTTCAGACTGTTTCACACTGACAGCTGCCTCACATCAGACCAAAGCAGCAGGCTGTGGTTGTTTTGGTTCTGACAAAATGTTGACTAACCATGCCTGGCTAACTGTTATGTAACTGTGTTTGCCTCCAGACGAGATACTGGACCTGACCGATCAGATCAGCCAAGGAGGGAAGACCATCAATGAGCTGGAGAGAATGAAGAAGCTCCTCGATGTGGAGAAGAGTGACATCAGGGCAGCCCTGGAGGAAGCAGAGGTAAACGACTTACCTGTTGTGGATACCTGTCAACTCTCTACCAATTAAACTGTTTCCTAAGCTACTGCATCTGCCACCTCTACCAACCAGGGTACTCTGGAGCACGAGGAGAGTAAGACCTTGAGATTTCAGATGGAGCTGCAGCAGATAAGGTCCGAGATCGAGCGCAAGATTTCAGAGAAAGATGAAGAGATCGACAATCTCAGGTACCAATCTACTGACAGTCTCCGCAGCCAATCAGAAGCCAGCACAATAAATGCGTTTGAGTAGTAATAGCAGTGCTGTCCACCAGGCGGAGCTACCAGCTCTCTCTGGAGACCATGCAGGCCACCTTGGAGGCGGAGGTTCGTAGTCGTAGTGAGGCGGTTCGTCTGAGGAAGAAGATGGAGTCTGACCTGAACGAGATGGAGGTTCAGCTGGGACAGGCTACCAGACAGGCAGCCGAGAGCCAGAGGATGATCAGACACCTACAGACACAGGTAGTCTCATCTTCTCCGCATTCATACCAAGAGATACCAAGACAATAAAGGCAAGGATGGATAAATTACTGAAGGCGACAGATACTCTAAGGCCGTCATGGTCATCTCCTGAGTATCATGTCGACCTTTTGTTTTCAAAAAAAAAGCAGTGGAGGGTGTAACAGGTATGCCAAAGTCAGAGAAGTCTTAAAGCAACATTTTGTTGAATGAAAGCCAACTCTGTGTTGGTCTTCATATCCAAAACAAAGCGGCGCTCTCTCTCCGTGACTCAAGCCTTTCTGATGTTGACCGTGTTTTGGTTGTTAGCAGGCTCCAAGTCCTTCGCTGGGGTGTTGTCAGTCGCCGTGTGTACAAATCAGAATCAGTAGGCAAGAGTCTCTGGAGCGCGCATGAACGACACAGCCTCCATAAACCAATGAATTATGGAGAAAATACAAACCTATTTCTTCACGTAGGAAGCAGCATAGTGGTCGTCAGAGGCGACCGAGAAAGCTGGCGAATGGTTCATCTTTATGAGAGGTTACAACCCGTTTACAATAAAAAGTGATTAATTTCAAACTACATATGGCACTTTATGCAAAAGCTCATGTTGCATTCTTGGCATTATGTAAAAGAATAAGTGAGGGAATCAGCTGATCAATGTGAACATATCTACACAAAGTAGGATGATATTACTTGTGTGCTGGATGCTTGCTAACATGTTAGCAAGAACAACTTATCCCGGTGAAGGTAAACCAGAGGTTGGATTTTCAGTTTGCTTCTCTGCTCCCTAGATATTTATTTGGATGTATAGTTGCTCTTCCTATGCTGCATGGCAGATCTCATTGTGTTGTGTGTCGCGTCCTCTCGTAGGTTAAAGAACAACAGGTGGACATGGAAGATAAAGTCCAGCTGACCAATCAGCTCCGGGAACAGATTGTCCTGTTGGAGCGGCGTTGTACGCTGATGACGGCTGAGGAGGAGGAGCTGCGAGGGATCCTGGAGCAGACGGACCGCGTTCGCAGGACGGCCGAACAGGAGCTGGTGGAGGTCACAGAGAGAGCTCACCTGCTCGCCTCGCAGGTACGAACAGAAACGCACCCTGCAGGGCGCACCAACAGGACGGCTCACGATCAGCAGCAGCAGAGCGTGTGATAGGACTGTTTGTGGTGACCAGTGATTGATCAACGGACTGACTGTCTTTACTGACCGATTGATTTATCCACTAAGTGACCATAGAGTGATTGACATTAATGCACTACTGACTGCTTCAGTGATCGATGGACTAATCACCTGCCTTATTGACTAATCGACTGATCCACCAATTATTGAATTGGATGATCGGTGAACTGACTGATCATTGATTTCTTGTGTTTCAGAACACAGGACTGGTGAACCAGAAGAGGAAGCTGGAGGCTGATCTGTCTCTGCTGACAGGAGAGGTGGACGAGGCAATGCAGGAGGGTCGCAGTGCTGAGGAGAAAGCCAAGAAAGCCATCACTGATGTCAGTCCTGACCTCTGACCCCTGTCCAAACCAAAACTAACCCTGAGGTTTTCACTGGTGTCCAGCTGCTTTATGTTGACCTCGTCCGCGGTCTTGTGTGTATGTTTGTGTTTTACCAGGCGGCTCTGATGGCGGAGGAGCTGAAGAAGGAGCAGGACAGCAGCAGCATGTTGGAGAGGATGAAGAGGAACGTGGAGTCTACGGCGAAGGGTACAAAAATTCTCAAACGCTGTTGAACTCACCTGTGCTGCTGCAGGTTGATGCTAACGGGGTCGTCGTGTGTCTCTGACAGAGCTGCAGGTCAAACTGGATGAGACGGAGCAGATGGCACTGAAGGGGGGAAAGAAACAGCTCCATAAACTGGAGACAAGAGTGAGTGAAATTGTAAAATCGTCCAGTCTTTCAACACTGCCACCAGTTTCATGGTGTTGGGCTTCAGTAGTGAAGAGCTGCAGAAAGAAAAGTGACTCGATGAGACATCTTCTGTGTGCAGGTGAGGGAGCTGCAGACGGAGCTGATGGTGGAGCAGAAGAGGAGCGAGGAGTACCAGAAAGGAGTCCGTCGCTACGAGAGGAGAATCAAAGAGCTGACGTACCAGGTGTGATTACCTCCCATCATCCAGCTGCTGCTTCTGTCAGTATCAGACAGATGTTCTGCCGGTTCTGTGTTCTCTCCATGCTTTTGAACTGGTTCTCTTTGTGTCCCTGCAGACGGAGGAGGACAGGAAGACTCTGCTGAGGATGCAGGAGCTGGTCGATAAGCTTCAGACCAAAGTCAAGAGCTACAAGAGACAAGCTGAGAACGCAGTGAGTCTTCATTAATGTTTTATTATTACAATAAAATGACAATGTGTAAGGTGTCTCTGGTAGCCATGAACGTACGGAATCAGAATCAGAAGGAGCTTTATTGCAAAGTAGTGTTTTACACATACATTGGTGATAAGGTGCAACACATAGACAAACATACAGCTGACATAAATAAATCTAGAAATATATAAATTTGGAATAAACAAATGCAAGTTATACGACGTACTGCAACGGAAGAGATTATTGTGTACATAAATATATAAATTGACAATATAAAAATATACAACAACAACGATTAACAACAAATAGGTCTTTTACAGCCGCAGTCCTTTTTAGATACGCATGGTGTTCTTGAGGTGTTCCAATTGGTTTTAAGACATTTCATAGCACTGAATCTGCACTTTTAAGAGTTTTTAATAATCTTTTAATCTCAACTGACTCTGTCTATTATGCAATTTTTATATTTTTAGATCTTACAGCAGCATTTGACACAGTTGACCACAGCATCCTTATTTTTCACCTCGAGTATGGTGTGGGGATTAAGGGCACCACCTTAGAATGGTCATACCTGTCTGACAGATTTTAGAGTCCGTTTTGGTAGCTCTGTCTCACTGTCTGTGTCCCTCACATGTGGAGATCCCCAGGGTTCGATTCCCGGGCCAATTCTTTTTTCACTCTATTTGCTTCCCCTTGGATCAATCTTAAAAAGACATAACATTAGATTCCATCTCTACGCAGATGATTCGCAAATCTACCTGCCCATCAAAATAAATGATGGTAGTTCTTTAACAAGATTGTTTGACTGTTTTAATGATATTAAAGCCTGGATGGCCTTAAATTGTTCAAACTTTAACGAGAGTAAAACTGAGGTCATTGTTTTTTGACCCAGCGGCGCCTCTGATGGCTCACAAATAGACCTGGGCACTTTACTTTCAACCTTATGTTAAGTCTTGTAACAAACCTTGGAGTAAAAATGGATTGTGTTTTTAAAATGGAGAAGCAGATCAATTCCGTTGTGAAAGCAAGTTTCTTTCAACTTCTTACTAAGCTTAAGCCCTTTTTATCCCTCACAGACTTTGAGAGGTTCATACATGCATTTGTCACAACACGCCTCGACTATTGTAATGCTCTGTATGTAGACGTTAGCCAGGCTTCCCTCTCTAGTCTACAACTGGTTCAAAACGCTGCCGCTCGTCTCCTTACGGGAACTCGTAAGCGAGATCACATCACCCCTGTCCTTGCCTCCCTTCACTGGCTACCAGTTAATTTTAGGATTGATTTTTAGATTCTGTTGTTTGTTTTTAAAGCCCTTCATGGACTAGCTCCAGTCTATATCACTGATCTGTTGAAGCCACATGCTTCTTCAAGGTCATTAAGGTCTGCGTACCAGTCTCTTCTTGTTGTCCCTAAAACACTGCTCAAGAGCAGGGGGGATCGAGCTTTCTCAGTCGCAGCCCCGAGACTGTGGAATGAATTGCCTCTTCATGTCAGACTGGCACCAAGCCTTCCAGTTTTTAAACCGCAACTTAAAACACATTTGTATTCCTTGGCTTTTAATCTGGCATGAGAACTGTATGTTGTATTTGTCTGGTGTATTTTGTCTCTTTATTGTTTCATGTCAATGTACAGCCCTTTGGTGAACCTGGTTGTTTTAAATGTGTCTTTTACAATGAGTTTCAACTCATTGTAAAAGAGACAGATATTTCCCTCAGGAGCTGGTGGAGACCAAAAACAGAGCAAAAAGAGGGGGCAATGCAAACACGACTCCACATGAATGTTGCTCTATAACTGGAGGTGGAAATAAGCAACTGTTTGCTAACAGTTTCAACTTCATCATCTGGTTTCTGGTGAACCCTCAGTGGCTATTAAAAAAAAGTTGTAGCAGGTTTAAAGTAGAATGACAGCTGTCGTTTCTCTGTGTGTCCGCCAGGAGGAGCAGGTGAGCTGCAGCACGGTGCGTTTCAGGAAAGTCCAACACGAGCTGGACGACGCAGAGGAGAGAGCCGACGTGGCCGAGACGACCGTGAACAAGCTGCGGATTCGGACACGCGAACAGACCAACAAGGTCGTTATGGTGAGTCACGCACTCAATCCTAAAGTGCTTCTTTATGATAAAAAATGTTGTTGGTTGTTGTTATTTCTAATTGGCTGTTTGTGTTTCTGCAGATCGCTGAATGAAGCTCTGCTGCCTCTTCAAACACCACCAGTGTGTTTCTGGTGTTTGATTTGCTGTGTGTTTCTGTCTGATGTGTTTGTACTGAATTCTCCGGGATCATCTACTGTATGTAACCATGTCAGTATGTTTCTGGATTTCTCCACTGTAAAGCATTGCGAACCGGTTTGTAAAGGAAGTGTTGAGGGTGCTGAGAACGTACGGGAGCTGGGATCGGCAGCAGCAGTCGAGCTGAGGCAGGTCCAGTATACGTGTTAGCAGTCCTGAACTGCTTTTAGTTTGTCACGCCGTCCTCAGTGAGTTTGTAATACTATTTACTGAGGTTGTAAAGCTTTCAGTTTGATCACTGGTAGCATAGAAAAGCTGAGATAGTTGGAGCTGGCGATTGTATTTCCTTTGTGAGGAGTGAAAAGTTTCCTGGTTGCAGACAGTTGAGGACAAAATAAGATGTAGATTATGAGACAGTAAGTAATTCAGGACTAGTGGCTAGAGGTTACATAGAGCGCATTATATTAAACCTGCATTAAAGCTGCAGTATGCAAAACCTTCGGCATCTGTCTCTGCTGCGTCGTATCACACCGCAAACCCCTCCCACCAAACCCACAAGTTGAACGGCAGCAGAAGTAATGGGTTTCCCTGCGAAACCTCATCCCTCGTAGGGTTGGCTCTCCATGCCGTGAGCCTCGCCAAGGCCCCGGCCCCTCTCGCCTTGACTCGTCTTCTCAAAGATGCCCCTCCAACTGAGTGCCCCAGGCTTCAGAGGTAGCTACAACAGCGGTTTGTCATCTTGCCTCTTTGCCACTTGTCAGTACGAGCGCCATGGCGTCGTGCCTTGAGGTGATCACGTGCGTTTTGCTGTTGGTAAAAGAAGGTCTTGGAAATTTATCACAAGTTGCAGGATTTTCACCATTTGAAGGTATGTGCATCTGCATTTGTAGGACAGCCAATAGCCCTCAACATGATTGGCCGTCACGAGCTACATTTTCTAAAGGCTGAAAAAACAGCCAAGAGGAGGTGCAGAAGTCTAGTTTTCTCTCAGACTACTTGAATTACAATATGCGGACTCTGCAGCTCTCTGCTGCCTTTAGCTTCTTTTAGCTCATAGCTTTGGCGCATTCACTGTCTGGTTTAGTCCTTTAGGCTCTCGTCATATAAAACTGTAGGCAACCACCTTCTCAGCAGCAAATAGCGGACGGACACAGTTAGAGACCAGCTGGTTAACATACTGGAGCATTTAGCAGCTAGATCTTTCCCCAGGAGCTGGTGGAGACCAAAACCAGAGCTAAATGATCCTGCTGCTCTGTGTCTGCTGGATAGGTAGGTGGGTTTATTGTCACAATATAACTTGATTTAATTGAGTTTTGAAACTCCCTTCTGCTACACAGCATACAATATACATTAATAAAGAATCAATTATGTAAAATGGTAACAGAAATAAACTATCATCACTGGAGCAGTGCTGAGGATGAATTAGAGTTTAAGAGTCTGATAGCTTGGGGGAAAAAGCTATCAGACTCAGGGTTAACAGGCTGTGGCTGGGTGGGTACTGTCCTTTAGTATCCTTTGGGCTCTGCGTAGGCACCTCACTGATATTGCTGGTGCTCTGGAGATGGGTACCAATGATCTTCTGAGCAGTTAGAATCACCCGATTGGATGTAGAAGTAGGCAGCTGTTTGCTAACATGTTACTATTTTATAAGGGCTGGATTTCAGTGCTCCCCAACTCTTCAGCACTGCTTACACGTGATCACAGTTGGAAAACGCACAACCACAATTAGACATTCGTTAGACATTCATATAAACCAGGCGCCTGTATTTAGACTATATGTTTGACTTTTGATGTGTGGGTTTTAAAAATAAATACCTGTTGACCTTGACAAACTGTTTGCCGACATCTTTAACTTCTTCTTCTACACCACACAAATCATAACGTTCACCAACAACAACATTGACAATTACTCTGCAAACAAACACACACAAAGAAATACAAGGTTTATCCATAGACTGTATTCAGTGGACGCAGCCGCCGTGACGTCACCTGTTGGTTTGTGGACTACCGTTTTGAGTTTGGCCGTCACCCTCTTGGTTTTTTGGAACCAGACGTGAACAAAATTGGACGAGAGAGTAGCGCCAGCTAGCTTGTTTTACAAAGTGGAATTGTAATTCATGTTAACTTTAATGCTAATTTTAACTAGCAAAAAAACAGGCTTAAAACAAGACAATAATAAACAATACACAGAGCAGCGGATACGAGTCGCTTCTATCCTGATTGACAGGTCGCCATGGTAGCGACTTGTCAATCACGTTGTAGCCCCGCCCTAAAGCCTCCCCTGCTTCCTGGTCTCTGTTCCTCTAAATGGGACCATAATTTACTAAATAAACATCATGCTGTGTTGAAGAAGACTTGAAACTAGCGACTGAGACCATAAACTCATCAGGAAAGTGTTTACTGAGGGAATAAATCAGCTGACAAGTAGAAACATTTTCTCATAGATTGATAGCTAGCTAGCTAATGTTACTCTTGACAGCCCCCCGAAGCCAATTACCCTAACCACAACCATCACCGAGTGTGTGCCTAAACTTAAGTTATTGATTATATGCATGTTGACCGGTTAACCCTACAGCTGTGCACATCGGCCTCATGGCTAACGTGCTAGCAGACAGAGTTAACCTCCTCCTTGTTGCTGTGCATTACCATCAACACTCCGCTAGATGGCGCTGTCGCAAAAGAACTACGGTCCTACTACTGCGGATTGTGGGGGTCCTGAAACTGCAGCCTCCGGTACTGCTGCTACATAATATTGCCCAGAGGTTTGTGCTTGGCGTTTGTTGCATCAACAGTTGAAAGTCTACTGCCCCCTAGAGGGTGCAGTGTTCATTACAGCCAAAATATGAATGTTTTGGACAGAACAAATGAAATCCTGATGATTTATCTGTTCTTAAGTTGTACTATTAATGAAACTAATGCTACGGGGTCTTGATCATGTGCCCCTATGTGACGACCTGGGGATAAGATGGGTTGGAATAACCTGCAGCTGCAAACGTCTCATCCATGCTTGTTGCATTTTATTTTGCAATTTTCCAGGTACTACTTTTCATAGATGTAGCTAGCAATGAAAGGAACGTGACATCTCAGATTTGGGTTGCCCAATATGAAGCTCTGACTGGTCGATGGTTGACAGTCTGTTCAACTGACTGTCACTGAGACGTCATCCTTTGAAACAAGAAAGCTGTTAGACTATTAGACAACAATGACTTAACCCGTTCAAGCATCACTATTTGTTTTCTTTTATGATAGCAACCTAAAAATATTTAATATTAAAACATTTAGCGACCAAACAATCAGTTGAATAATTTATAAAACAGCCCTTGGATTTAAACACAAACAAAAAAGGTGCATTTTAGCAATCGACACTTTATTCACAAACTAAAACCAAACACTGTGTCCACAGGCGAGTGGGGGACTGTACAGGTGTGTTACATCAGTATTTACTGGCCGCACAGGGCCAGGTTCACGTCACGTGTCGTCGTTTCTCGTCTCAACACAAACCTCTGTCGGTCCATTCATCCCTCCATCCTCCAATCAAAGTGCTCAGCAGTTTGTCCTTCAGCATGTGTGTGTGTGTGTGTGTG
This sequence comes from Micropterus dolomieu, assembly GCF_021292245.1. NCBI lineage: Eukaryota > Metazoa > Chordata > Actinopteri > Centrarchiformes > Centrarchidae > Micropterus > Micropterus dolomieu. The sequence continues at coordinate 1,994,595 of NC_060157.1, forward strand.
TGTGCGTCCAGTTCAGAACCAGAAATCTGATCTGAAGCCTCAGCTGGTCCAGAACGATCCGATTCACCATTAGTCTTTAGAAAACACACCTAAACATTTAAAAATACATTCAAACACAACCAGGAGGTTTTTCCTAGACAGCAAATAGCACCGCAGAGCAAATACATTTGGGGTTAAAAAATAAACTATATAGACAGCAGACTGGTTGGCTGCACTCACACAGGAAGGGGAAAAAATCCGCCTGAAACACTTTCACACTGTAGATCCACAACACGAGGCCACGTCCCACTCTGATGGGGGTCGACCGGAAACACAACAAATGTCAGATTTTGGTGTTTGAGGGCTTCTTTCTGTCTCTACCATATGAGGAAACACACAAGCAGCCCAGATGTCCTGGGCAGCCTACATTAAATAAAGCCTAGTAGGTCTCAGGGGGATAAATTGTTCCCTAGAATCCCCAATTTGTGTATTTTGTCACCTCAGTTTAATAATTCAAACCCTTCAAACCTCAAATTGTGCCCTTAAAATACTAAAACTCAACATAATGTGGTATCAAACACTAAATCGTGCTCCAAATTTGCTTTAATAATTCGCTCAAACTGGAAGTTGTCCCCTTCATGCAGCCACGACTTCATATCACTGAATCCTGATTCAGATTTTCAGGGACTTTTATTATTATTATTATTATAAAAAGCAGTTTAATCCGTCATAATTGTGACTTGAATATTGATATCAGAAACAAGCTGGAGTAACTGTAAATTAGGTAATTTGAGAACAAAATGATCAAGATGCAATATTTAAATGGCCACATGAATCCATCATCAGAGGGCAGACAACTGGAGGTTATGATTTATCAAAAGACCCCTACCAGGTTACATTACATCCCAAAGGAATATGGCACAGAGGAACAGCAGCTGTTACCTCATTGGTCTATAACATCGGCCAATCGGTAAAGCTGTTTCAGCTCACGCGCTGATGCCAGAACATCTGAAACGTGTCGTCTACCTGCCGAGAAAAAAAACACCATTTGGGTTCTTCTGTACTGTCGCCCAGTGGTATAAAGAGAGCACGAAGAAGCTGGACACACCTTGTCTTTGTGCTGCTGACAGGCATTCTGGGAAATGTAGGAAATCAAACCAGAGAAAATAAAAATTAAATAATAATAAATGCGGTGAGATATTTGGATTCAACAGTCTGGAAGTGTCTGAGAGGCGAGCGACACACATCTGACGTCTTAATATTCTTGCTCATAATCGGCAAGCGTTGGCGGGCGGAAATCACCAGAACAGGTGTGTGCACAGTTATTTTTTTCTCTTCCCGTGTGAATCCAGTCGTGGTTTTTCTACAGTTATATTTTACATTTTATAAGTTACATCTTCTAATTTAGAGCTCAGGACGTCTCTGACCAGGAGTTGGGATTCGGGCGAGGGAGAAAACGGAGGCTGAAAAATCTGCTAACAACAAAATCAGCTGAGAGGAGGAAACACCTGAAGTGAAAAGGAAACGTATGTGCAGGGGGAGAAGGTGAGTGGACGGCGATGTTTGATGGTTAACATGAGTAAAAAAAAAAAAAATAATAATAAGTGGCGTCACAGAGCAAGAGCCGACATCTGCCTCTCATCTTGTGTTTTCTTCCTCGTTTGTTCTCATCGGGGCTTGCCGCATTGCATTGTGGGTACTGTAGTCAAGTCACCAGGTTAGTACAGCTGTAGCTCTGTTGCCAGTGAAGCCGCCGGTCGCCGCTGTAACCGGCGTTCAAGTTAGTGGAAGAAATTAAAAATAAAAATAAGGAAATGACATCACATTTACATCAGCGGTGATGTCAGAGTGTTCGACGTGGAAGTTTCGTCTTCTTCCGTCTCAGTCTGAGTTTAGTAACAACAACAACAACAACAGGGAGAGCGGGTCCTTTACTGGACTGTTAGAGAGACTACATATGAACATGTAAAACAAACATGGCTGCCGGGAGGTCACCTGACGAGGAGGAGGAGGAGGAGGAGGAAGAAGATGGGAGTTCTGGTTCTTCCCCCGTTCAACTGACGAGGTTCTCAGATTTTGCCGTCTCCTCCTCCTCCTCCTCCTCGATCTTCCTCTCCCTCCTCAGATAGAGGATGAGGAGGAAAAGCTGGTGAAGAAGTGCGCCGGGTGTTTTTCGTCCCGGCGTCTCCCTGAGCAGCGGGGCGGGGGTGGGGCCAGATGATGTCACAGAGACGACAAAAGCTGATTGGCTGACCGGTGCTCCTTCAGGATTCTGTGGGCGGGGTCAGGAGCCTGCTCCAGCCAATCGGGAGGCTTAGCCCTTCCAGCCGTCCCAGATCGGACCTCTGGGTCGACAGAACACAGAACCGCAGTCAGGTTACGAGCACAGTGAGCGTGTGTTTGTGTGTGAGAGTCAGCAGACAGACAGAAAACAGGCAGCAGCAGAAACAAGCAGCGAACCAGAGATCATCAGGTTTGTTGGGGGGGGCTCATGCTACGTGCTAACATGCTTCTTAGCATGTTTAGCAGGTATAATGTTTCCTATGTTCCACATCTTTGTTTTGGTAGAAGCTGATTGGCTGACGGCAGCAGTGTCTCAGTTTGATCCTCCAGTCTACATGTCAAAATGTTCTCGAGCAAGAGACTGAACCATCTGATTTTTCCTGTAGGCTCTGCTGTCGGCGTGCCAGCGTGCCCCGTCCACACTGCTGCGTTTTGGTTTTAAAACGGAGACCTTTTGCTACGTTTGCTCCTCCCGTCCAGACTAAAACGGCAAAAATGAAGACCTAAAACACATCTGCCTCTCTGATTGGCTCTCATCAGTCGTGCAAAGCAGAAACACGATGCTGCTGACAAAGTTTCTGATTTGGTATTTTTATTTAAATATTTTGTACCGTGCAAATAAGACTTACAGCCGACAATTGTGCATGTCGGCTGCAGCTTTTAGACAAATAAACACCCGTAGTCGGTCAGATTCTGCTCTGACAGCTACTACGTTTACTCGCGGGAGGAGCTCGGAGTTAACTGCTTTTATTAAATTAGCTTTTTACTTAAATTTTTGGGATTTCAACGTTGATTTATCTTCACTGGAGCTTCTCAGCAGCTTCCGTGCACATCCGGTTCCAGTGTTGTTGTTTGCGTCGTTAGCTCTGTCGGACTACGACTTCATATTTATATAAAAACTGGAAATTACTTGGAGAAAAGAAAGCGAGGAGGTTGAACTACCTGGTGAGATCAGAAAACACGTGTCTGTAACTTTACTCCAGCTGTCGTTGTACTTTACTGTGACCAAGTTAGCGTAGCATAGCCCTGATCGATCCGAACTCCATTCAGAAAACAAACATTTTAGAAGTTGTTGTCCTGCTGACAGACCTGACAAAGCATCAGTTCATATGTTTAACAAATCTGCATCATGTTGTAGTTATTTCCACATCAGTTTGATCCGTTTATTGCTATTTAATCACAGCAGAATGTTTACTTTGGGTTCATACAGTTGTAGTAATAGGGAGTTGTGTTTATTCACCTTCTCGCGTTGTGTGTGAACACTTGCAGCGAATGTACTAACGCGAGGAAAGCGTCACGAGGCGAAAATTCGCGGTTGGTCTGAATGCGGCATTACACCCAGAGGGTTTTATGTGCTGTAAGCTGTGCTGTCAGGTTGAGGTCAAAAAGGTTGCTGTTAGATTTAAGTTACTGTTACTGGCACCTC
>NC_060157.1:1998382-2015032 GCF_021292245.1 Micropterus dolomieu
GGGGGGGGCTCATGCTACGTGCTAACATGCTTCTTAGCATGTTTAGCAGGTATAATGTTTCCTATGTTCCACATCTTTGTTTTGGTAGAAGCTGATTGGCTGACGGCAGCAGTGTCTCAGTTTGATCCTCCAGTCTACATGTCAAAATGTTCTCGAGCAAGAGACTGAACCATCTGATTTTTCCTGTAGGCTCTGCTGTCGGCGTGCCAGCGTGCCCCGTCCACACTGCTGCGTTTTGGTTTTAAAACGGAGACCTTTTGCTACGTTTGCTCCTCCCGTCCAGACTAAAACGGCAAAAATGAAGACCTAAAACACATCTGCCTCTCTGATTGGCTCTCATCAGTCGTGCAAAGCAGAAACACGATGCTGCTGACAAAGTTTCTGATTTGGTATTTTTATTTAAATATTTTGTACCGTGCAAATAAGACTTACAGCCGACACTTGTGCATGTCGGCTGCAGCTTTTAGACAAATAAACACCCGTAGTCGGTCAGATTCTGCTCTGACAGCTACTACTCGAGCTCGGAGTTAACTGCTTTGATTAAATTAGCTTTTTACTTAAATTTTAGGATTTCAACGTTGATTTATCTTCACTGGAGCTTCTCAGCAGCTTCCGTGCACATCCACTGTTGTTGTTCGCGTCGTTAGCTCTGTCGGACTACGACTTCATATTTATATAAAACCGGACAAAGCTGGACATTACTTGGAGAAAAGAAAGCGAGGAGGTTGAACTACCTGGTGAGATCAGAAAACACGTGTCTGTAACTTTACTCCAGCTGTCGTTGTACTTTACTGTGACCAAGTTAGCGTAGCATAGCCCTGATCGATCCGAACTCCATTCAGAAAACAAACATTTTAGAAGTTGTTGTCCTGCTGACAGACCTGACAAAGCATCAGTTCATATGTTTAACAAATCTGCATCATGTTGTAGTTATTTCCACATCAGTTTGATCCGTTTATTGCTATTTAATCACAGCAGAATGTTTACTTTGGGTTCATACAGTTGTAGTAATAGGGAGTTGTGTTTATTCACCTTCTCGCGTTGTGTGTGAACACTTGCAGCGAATGTACTAACGCGAGGAAAGCGTCACGAGGCGAAAATTCGCGGTTGGTCTGAATGCGGCATTACACCCAGAGGGTTTTATGTGCTGTAAGCTGTGCTGTCAGGTTGAGGTCAAAAAGGTTGCTGTTAGATTTAAGTTACTGTTACTGGCACCTCCGCCAGATTTAGTCGTACAGACTAATTTTCATCTGGAGTCCCTGGCAGGTTGATGTTTTAACCTGTTTAGGATTCTAACTTTAATTTACAGATTTTATTTCTAACAGGGCTAGTTGGTTTGTTGTTGGCCTGACCTCTTCCTGATGTTCCAGATAGAGAACAAATATTGATCATTCATTCATTCTTTGAGTGATACTCCTCTTCGTAACACTGCATCTCCATTTATCTGCTGTGACTCGTAATAATAACAAGAACAATGTTTCTGTTCTTCTGCACGACAAAATACAACATAATGTTCAACTCAAGTTAAAACTAAGTAAATATGTTTTTATTCTTTAACCACAACACACCTCAACATTTATGATAAGTGTGTTTTACAGGAGCCTTAATGTGGTGAAAATCAGGTTGGGTTTAGTTTCTTTTCTTTCTTAAATAATATGAAAAGAACCAGAGCCAATTCCTCTAAATGTTCCTCGCTCACTCGATGCTCGAATAAAAGTTAGAAAACTGCAAACAACTTCCTGAACTGTCGGGGGTATTAGGAATCAAAAAGGAAGTCGCCGCTGGCTGCCGAACATTTGGATTCTGTGTGTTTGTTAACGACACGGTTTCTGGTTTCACATTTCTTTTTACATGGAGTTAAACATGAACCCTTGTACCTATTTCCAGGGAAAACGCCTAAAATAACAAACCCAAAAGAAATCAGTAATATCTCCTCAACCATTTGGCCTAGATGCATCATTCTGGTCTCCTTCAAAAGGTCAGAAGCAGAGGAATATAAATCCATTGTACATTAACACATTTATTTTACCATTACAGACTACATGGAGATGCAATGCAGAAAAAATATGATCTTTTCATCCTCGCCTGGTAAAAAAAGCTCTATTTTAATGCAATAAACCATCAAAACCATCATAAGGTAGATTATAATGCACCTGAATATCTTCTAATACAACTGTAACTGTAAATTTGATGAAAATGGCCATATTTACTGTTTATATGTTCGCTTTTATTGGGAGTTATCTTCAAAACATTATTTCTCTCCACACAACCACGTTCCAAATAACATAAAGCTTCCAAAACACTGAAATATTGATAAAAACAGTCAATATTCCAAAGCACTCCCACGCTTTACAGGCCACAGCTTGAGAACAGAACAACTGGGCTCTTTCTCTTCGTATTGAAGAGACGAATCGATCGATATCCTGCATGTCTGTGTAGCTCCTACGCATCGCCAGCAGAGGCCGATAAAGACCGCCTCCGCCAAAGCAAACTCTTCTTCAATCTGAGACAGAAATGAAACTTAGAGCTAAGCCGACCTCACCAAGATGGCGGCCCGCCAGACGGTCTCTGTTGACACAAAGGGCCGCTGTTTTTGAACATCGATTACACCCCCGTACCGGGTCAGTCCGTTTGGAGATGCTGACTTCATTTGTGATTTCATTAATCCTTTATTGAGCCAGTAGAAATGTTTTGTCTTCATTTTGAGCCTAAACGTGGTCAAAAGATGTAACTCAAACCATGTTCGCCCATAGTTCAGGTTGTTTTTGCTGCTTTCCTGTCATGTGAGGTGGCAAAAGCCGAGGCTGATGTTTGAGGGGTTTAATAAAGTGAATGTAATGAATACGTGGATCCAGTTCAGGGTAAAAATATGATTCTGCTGTATGTTGAACAGACAGACAGGTGAAAGCAAAGTGCAGGCCAGACAATCTACTAAGAGGAAGACGAGGAGGAAGACTCACAGGGTTCGAGATGATGAAGGTTTCTTGACTCTCGGCCACTTCTTCCTCTCAAACATCCTGATGCAACAAACACACACACACCGTGTTACACACACACAAACACACACTCTCTCTCTTTGCTCCACCACCAGCAGCCATCAGCGCCGTCAGGAAATCATGCAGCATCCAGAGCAGGAAAACACAGTGTGTGTGTGTGTGTGTGTGTGTGTGTGTGTGTGTGTGTGTGTGTGCGCGCGTGTGTGCGCTTACCTGTAGTCATCAAAGCTGCTGTGTTCCCGCCCTCCTGCTGAAGAGACAGTCTGATTGGTTAGTGAGCAGAGATCACACCTCATCAGGTGGATTTACCAGCAACATGCTGGCTGGAGCAGGTATTTTAATCACTCGCTGAAGCTGTAGGTGTTTAGAAATCTTGTTGTTTAACTCCAACTCACACCGTACGAGTAAATCCACTGCAATGTAAAGCCAAAGCTCACACTGTACATGTGCAAAACGCCCCGTCGGCCGTTGAAGACTGTTCTGGCTATTGACGATTGTCGATAAAGATTTGTTTGTAACCTCTGAGGCAGGTAGAAGTTTAACCCCTTTTCCACCGCACGGTACCAGCTCGACTCGGCCCAGCCGCCCGCTCACAGAGCCCTCTGCTCCCGCCGTCACACAGACCGCTGCAGCAACAACGGCAGAGGAAAACACAGCTGGAAGGTTTTCATACCGCTTATCCGTCTTTACATTCTGAGGAATGTTCAAACGTTTTAACTTAAAAAAGAGAAAGCTGTGTGTGTCGCTGGTGTGTGTGTCGCATTGAACATTACGTCGCGGCAGTTGTGTGTGGCGTCGCTATGACGACCAGCTACATTGAGGAGTACTATCTGCAATGGAAAACGGAGCACGGGCAAACCGAGGCGAGTCGAGGCGAGCTGGTAGTGGTAATGGAAAAACGGCATTTGTTTGCTACCAATAATGCTATAACCACGCAGAATTACTGCCCTGATCATCTGTGGCGTCCTGGGAGAGGGGTGTTTCTGGACTAGGTGGCCAGGAAGACGTAGACACTATAGCTCGTCCATTTTGCAAAGATAATTGGATGTCATCTAGTTTTACTGTATAGATTGCTAGTTTCACTTTGCACTTGTGTCCTCAATCTGCTTGTATAGGACCGCAACTTGTTTGAGAAAGATCGACGCATTTACTGTACAGATGGACAGGAGTCCCGTTAGCTGCTACACAATAAGAGATATTGACACTCCAGCATGGATAAACAATTACAAAGTTTGCAGAATTAATCCTTCTTATTGTTGGTAATGTAGGACTGTGTGTGCGTCGCCATCATACCCTGCTCCACTGAGCGTGTGCGAGGATTGCACTGCTTGTGTCCCCTGCAGCCTCTGAGCTCCATCAGCTGAACGTGAAGCTGATTCAGAACCGTCCGATCCAAAGAGCTGACAGCGTTTATCAACTGGCAGAGAGACAGAGAGTGAGACGGGGTGAGGGTTTGTTTTCTGTTCACAAATGAAGATTCACATTCACACCAGAAAATCACCTACGACCTCCAACAGACCAGTGATGTAAGTTTTAAGAGGTGATCAGTTTTGGTCTGCATGAATAGAATTCCTAAAACTGAGGATCTTGTTTATGTGTGAATCCCAAAACCTTCGCTGTCTTTTATCACCATGGTCACATGGCCCTCGTAACATTTGTTCCTGGGCGGTCCAAAGGACCAGAGTGCAGATTGAACATGTTGTGAAGTTCTAACTGCAGTTTAGAAAAGTTAGAGTAGGTAAGTTTGTCTCTGCGACGAACAGGGACAAAAACTTTCAAACTGGTCTAAGATTGACTGAGAACTCTGCAGCAGCAAACAGGGCTGCAATGTATAACCTTGTTACAGATTGTTATCACAAGTGTCTGGAAACATTATGGGAAGGATCCCAACAGAGACAAGAGTAAGATCCTTTTTGTTTAACCAGAAACAGTCACAACGTCGCTCTCGTCAAAGCCACCAGACCCCATTGATAAATACTGCAATTTTATCTTGCATGACACAGGAGTCGTTGGTCTTCCGCTGCCTTGGTTGGTTAGTTTCTTTGTGTTATTGTGTGTAATTTGTGTTTAAAAGGGTTAAAAACACCAAAGTCACATAATAGCACAAACAAACTTACCGACCAAGGCAGAGGTAGATCAGAGATGTAAAATTACTGTTTTTATTAATGGAGTCTGGTGGCTTTGACAAAAGAGTTATAGCAACTGTTTCAAAAAAGAGAGATATTTTCCTTAATGTTGTTAAAACACTGAGCCTGTCAGCGGCAAAAACAAGCTCTTTAGTGGATGTAGTTTGATGGGGAGCAATTTCCTGCAAGGATTACATCTCTCGCCGAAGAAGACCAGAAATATGAGCAAGCCAGTAAGTTAACCTTGAGCTTATAATATTGAATCACATGAATCTACAAAAGGTGAAGCTTGTATTACATATCATTCACACAAGTCTGTGTGTGTGTGTACCTGGTATGGGTCTGTGCTGAGGTCGAAGTACTCCAGGAAGCCGGTGGCGAACTCACAGAACAGGAAGTTGTGGGTCTCGTTGATCGTCCTCAGACACCAGTACGTGTTGTTGTTGGCGCTGGTGCAGGCGCAGAACGAACCCACTGCAACACACAAACACATCACAACACAACTTAGATATCACACACAACATCTCTGGTAAAGCAGCACTTTAAATATATCATAAATATTAATATCTGTGTTGATAGATTAAGTTATATTGGAATAGGAAACACAGCAATCAATTGGTTCAAAAACTTACAGAGCAAACGCACTGTGTTTCTATAGATGGTCTTAAACCAGACTTTTTAGATATTTCCAAGGGTGTTCCTCAAGGTTCGACTTTAGCCCCGATTTAATTTTCGATGTTTATAAATAATATTGGTAAGGACACGCAAACTGCACCTTTTGCCCACATATTCGAGTGGCCTTTTATTGCGGCCAGCTTAAGGCCTTTTCTTGCGGCCAGCCTAAGGCCTTTTCTTGCGGCCAGCCTAAGGCCTTTTCTTGCGGCCAGCCTAAGGCCTTTTATTGTGGCCAGCCTAAGGCAAACTTGTGTAATCCCCATGCTGTCTGATCAGCATCTTGATATGCCACACCTGTGAGGTAGATGGATTATCTCGGCAAAGGAGAAGTGCTCACTAACACAGATTTTGACAGATTTGTGAACAATATTTCATCTCCGTTCCACCAGGTGGCTCTCTGACCAGGTTCCAAGGGTTTTTACTGAGCTGGGGAAAATGTAACTGCCACATGTGACCTGGCTTAGTCCCTTTCCTTTATGCGTGATGCTTGTTTGTTTGTTTGCTGTATTTCTATTTAAATTGTAACTGGTGTGCCGTCTTGGCCAGGTCTCCCTCGGAAAAGAGATTTCAATCTCAAGGGACTTCCTGGTCAAATAAAGCTTAAATAAATAAATATTTAAACAAATGTTGAAAAGAGTGTGTGTAGGTGTGTTTGTGTGTCGTACGTGTCCAGTAGGGCGGAGTGTGCCAGTGCTGGTTGTCGTGTGTGAAGCAGGTGAGTCCGGGCATCGAACACGTGTCGTTGTTTTTGATCCTCTTGATCAACTTCCTCATCTTCTTCCTCCTCTTCTGCTCCTTCAGAAGCCACGCCTTCTTGTCCCGAGCCCCGCCCTTCCTGCACGCACACAAACATTTTGAATTGTGGTGAAACATGACAGGATTTTTTGTTTGTTTATTCAGATCATCCAGTTTTTTTTTATCTCCTATTTCATCATCTTGCTTTTCTAACAACTTTTTATCTTCTCATGCCCAAAACAAAAATGGACGCCAACCAGCTGCTTCTTTATTTGTGCTGAAAAGGCCAAAACCAGGAGAAAGAAAGTTGAGAGTCTGGTGAGATCCTGGATGGAGGAGTGTAGAACTGAAGAGAGGGAAGCGGAGCTGAGTGAATTTTGTCAAACAAAACTAACTTCAGGTAAAGATGTTTATTTACGCCGACACACGGACGACATCATCAGTCACCAACGGACGTACATATCAAACATGTTCAAAGACGTCTTTGTGTGAACGATCGGCAGCGTGTGAAGGCTTCACATCAGAAGCTTATTACACTTATTACAGGATTTTAACACCAGCTGACCCAGACTGGAACAGACCTGGTTACTTTCGTCAGACGAAACTAAACATAATATTTTCGTCAACGACCTTTTTTTCCCCGTAACTATAACGAGACGAAGACAAGACGGCGACAATGTCCTTAAACACTGACTGTGACTATATTAACGTGCAATATTGTTGATGAAAAATGTAAAAAAAAAATGTAATTCATAAAATCCTTTCTTTTTGTCAGTATAATGAGGAGACAAAATATTACAGGCCAGATTTTCTCCCTCTAAATTTTTCCACCTGAACAGCGTGTTTATTGTTATATGTCTCCTTTGCAATAAAAATTAGAACAAAGCTAAAATTCCAATCATGTCTCTATTTTGGTTGGAGCAGATTGACCAAACTGATAATCAAAATTATACTAATGAGTTAGAAAAGACTAAAATGATGATTAATGACTAAAACTAGACTAAAATGCTTTTGATTTTCTATTTACTAAAACAGCCAGACTTTTAGTCAACTAAACATCAACATCAGTGTTTTATCGCCCGGTTTCACTTAAAATGAAAGAAGAAATGTCATTTGCTGCTGTCTGCTTCTTCCTTTTTGTCTTTTAACAGCGACATTTCAATGTCTCAGTCCCACCTGAAGGGGTGCAGGCCACCTCCTCTGTACCTCAGCTTATTCTTCAGTTTGGACTTATACCTGAAACACATACACATCAACACCAGCTGTAAGCGCGACCATTCTCCCTGCGTCTGCGTTCAGGCATGGCACTGTGGCGTGTGAGCATGCTCGTCGTCACTTACAGGTACTTATTGCAGTCACACTCCAGGGGGCGGGCCTTCTTCAGGTGACCTCTGACCTCTCGCAGGTTCTTTATCTTGGTCTGCAGCGTCTCAATCTGACAGAGGGAGAAGACGTTCGGTCAGTGAAGCACTGAGAGTCAGTCAGTCAGCCAGTCGGTCAGCTGTGTGTTACCTCGTGGTCGATGTGCAGCTTGTGGTCCTTCCAGGCCTGCAGGGACTGATAAACTCCCGTGTCACACTTCACGGTGGCGTTCGGCAGAATGGAGCATCTGCAGAGAAACAGGAATAACAATATAATAATAATGTTCACACTTTCCCCTGAATGTGTTATTCCTCTTAATAATTCACAGTGATTCACACGCCTGGTGGATTCAGCAGAGCAATCTGAGCCGTCGAGGACTCGTTCCGTCTGTGCCGACGAGGCAGTTACGCAACATTTAGTTCCCGCCACCGCTGACTGTAGTTAGATAAGAGTTAGATAAGAGTTTAAGTCCAGCTTGGACACATTAAAGACCTTTTCGGACGGAGAGCTCGGTGCTCCTCATGTGAACATATGTTCTGGAAAAGACTGAAAGAGTCTTTAAGTAAATAATAGTCACTACTAACTTCAGGTGTGTACGCTACACACAGCGCTGCAGCTGTGTGAAGTTATTGGATTATGTTTAATGAATAACAGAGAGCAGCGAAGGTCATTAACTGTTTAGGTCCCGTTAACTGTCTCGAAAAAGTTCAAAACAGCTTCCTACCCGCTCGCCTCTAAAGATGATTTACTCGGCGCATCAGTCTCTTTCTGTCTCTTTTGTGAATTGCTTTGTACTTTTGTTTGATTAGTGCAATATAAATAAAGTTTATCATGTTCTCTGGCTGATCATAGGACCTTATGTAGTAGTTCTCCCACCAGGATTCGGTATTGAATGTTTGAACCAGCGTTCCGCCCTTTGTGTTGGCATCTGAAGAGATAAAGCTTCGCTTTACAGGTTTGTACTTAATAATTTCTGAGGAAGCTGTGATGGCAACTCTTGTTTCCAAATAAACACCCGAGGTTGGCACTTGTCTTCCTGTGGATTTTATTCAATCATCTGCAGAAGGACTCTCAGCAACATGTAAACTGGAATGAGTGCGGAGAGCTGAGAGCCGAGTTATTTGTCATCGGACAGAGACACGTTGTCCCTGAAGTCTGGACAGCACAGAGAACAGAGATGCTTTGACGGTTTCGTTTACACATTTTCAGCATCACATCACACACGAGTCTCTCTGAGTCCCGGAGTTACATGAATCCTTGCATCACTATGTTTGGACTTCCATTACATTTCTCCCTTTTTAGCATTTCACGCTAACATGATGAAAAACCTTCCTCCAAACATTTCATGCCACTAGGTAATAAGTACTAATCCATATATTACTCAACAGTTAATCAAAGTTTTATTTTATAATCGTAACTGAAATCAACAAGGGCGTCAGTTTGTGTTGAAAAGTGATGGGGACATTTAAGGGCTCAGATTAGGGGTGTGACGAAACACGACGAGAAGACAAGATACTCCAATGCCTTTTAGAAGAAATATTCAACATTTTTAGCATTAAACTCTTAATTTCCTGCAACTTAGAGACATTTTCTGCACCAATTTATAATGGGAATGTCTTTATTTACACGAAGGGAAACAAAATTCATGTGACTCCTGACAATAAAAATATTATCGAATATCATGCAGTAATCAATTGTTTTTTGCCTAAGTTCCTTTTTTTTGGACAAGGCAGATCTGTTTCTTCTATATTTAAATTGCATTTCATGTTTTCCCTTTGTGCAAGTAAACCTTTCTCATAGAATTTTTATTTGTTATTTAACATTTCTTGTTGCAAGCTAATTTTCAGAAAACTTTTAGCAGATGCTTTCAGCGTCAGTGACACCTATGGATATCTATGAATATGAATCTTTAATCTCTAATGATTAATAATCAAAAGCTTTAAATCACATCATCCTCTCCACCACTTAATAGTTGAATCCACTCAGTACAATCGGAAAGTTCAGTTGTTTCTTGCACGTAGTGGCCCGTAGGTGACTTAATTAAAAAAGAAGTATAAAATCTGGTGCTAATTACAGTGAAAGCTGGACAGAGACCAGCATTGGAGTTTAGTTAAGTTGCGTTGAGTGTAAACGAAGCTGTTTTATATGAACTGCACCGTGCAGAAAAGCCCCGCGGTATAACCATGATACACACAAACGTATAACTCACCTGTGTGTGACTTTGTGGGAGTTGGGCAGGGACACGCCGTTGGGACCGCCTCCCATCCCGCTGAACTCGTCCTCAGTCTCGTCTCCAATCAGCTGAGCCCAGCCGGCCCCGTCCACCACGCTGTCGTTAACGGGGTAACTGTTCGTCATGGACACGGAGCGGCTGTACCGGTTCCTGGAGTAACTCTTCAGGGCTTTGAACTCTGAGACACACACAGAGACTTTATCAACGACACACATTTCTCACTGAACAATACGATTAACGAGTTTTACGTCTCCTGGGAAAGTAACAAGATAAAAAAAAGGAAGAACTGTTTTAAAAAAGCAGAACCTCAACGGTGTCCATCATCATGGGGGGGTGGTGCAGTTCTGACCTCAAACACTAGAGGTCAGCGTCGCCTCAGAGAGCCAGGAGAGCCGGCTGAAACCAGTCCAGCAGCTCTGAGACACCAGTTCCACAGAGAACCGGATACGTTAAAATATATTCTAGATTCATTACTCAGAAAGTGAAATATTTTCTTTGTTTTAATCTTGATGATTACCGCTTACAGCTGATCAAAAATCAAAACTCCAGTGTCTCAAAATGAATTTTAGACTAAAGAATTTATAATACAGAAATGTTGACCTGAGAAGAGCTCTTCTGGTGCTCAACTTTTCCACGATATTCAGACTTTTTTAGATGAACATGTTCTCTACATACAAAACACCTGAGAGTCTGTTAGTCAGAAGGGGGGCTGAGCTAACAGCGGCCATAATGCAGCACTCGCAGTCTTGTAGAGAGCCATAAATAGTGTCGCTGATAACAAACAAAACAGGCAACAACTATTTTTTACACATAACAGGTACAACAAGATGAACTCACATGTTCACTGAACCAAGGGCGTCACTTTGTGTTGAAAAGTGGTGGGGACATAAGGGCTCAGTTTAGGGGTGTGTAGAGTTTTACTAATCAGAATTTTTCCTTTTTTTTAAGCATATCTTGAGTCCCAAAGTGACACATTCACAACGCTTTGTAAGTAGTTAAGTAAAAAGCACAATATCTCCCTCTGACATGTGGTGGAGTAGAAGTAGAAAGTGGCATGAAAAGTAAAGTACAGGTACCTCAAATTTGTACTTACTTAATATACATTACGTACTTAAATACTTTCTACCACTAACTGAAACAAGCAGAACCCAGAAGCTGCAGGTAGTTCTGCAAGGTGTTTAATCAGACATCCCCAAATCAGAGTCCAAGAAGAACAAGAGAACTGTTCTGGAAAAATCACAAGACGACCCTCAACCCTAACGGACCCCCGGCTGCCCCCTGCAGTCCCCTGCAGTCCCCTGCAGCCCCCTGCAGCCCCCTGCAGTCCCCTGCAGCCCCCTGCTGCCCCCTGCAGTCCCCTGCAGCCCCCCGCTGCCCCCTGCTGCCCCCCGCTGCCCCCCGCTGCCCCCTCCTGCCCCCCGCTGCCCCCTGCTGCCCCCTGCTGGACTGAACAATGAGCACTCACTCTTCTTGGAGAAGAAAGGTTTGTTGTTGAAGGGCCTCATCGTGGAGGGCCGCAGGTTCAGAGGCCGGAGGTCTCGGAGGTCGCAGTGGCAGCCGTTGGATTTCCGGTACAGCTGAGACTTGATGCTGAGTGGACGCTGCCGACCAGTCACGTCCCTCTGGAAGTTGTTAGCTCCTCCCCCTTCGTTCTTACATTTGAAGAGCCGAAGCTTCCCCGTGGCGTCCTCCACACACTGCCACTTCTGCACACACAAGCAAACAAGCAGAGGAATGATTATAACAGGTTTGACTCTCAACCTTAAACCTAACTAACGTGACTACGCCTTCTCTAAACCCCTCTGCACCTTCAGCACTCATGGTTGTCAAGCTGAAAGGTGGATATTTTGGGGATCACGGTCTCGGACGTCAGTGAATTTACCATTTATAGCAAATGGCTGGACAGGAAAGGCTCTGCCGTTTGAGGGAGCTCTCAAACAAACTCCTCAAAACAAACAGATGTCAGGACTGAATCTTAGTCAACAACAATAAAGGCTTGTTACATAAGGAGAAAGTTGTGGAGGGAGCAAACTGTAATTGTGAGTTGTGTCAGGCTAAAACAGCTGGTAGCCAAACAGCTGATGAACGAGCCACTGATGGTGAAGCATGAGCGACACAGCTGATGCAAGAGTGACTTCAGGGCTCCGCCTGAACGAACAACCCGCTCAGTCATTTTGAAATGTAGCTGCCTCACACTAAAGACAAATACATGCAGGTGAAGAGTAGAGAAGGTGAAGGTGCAGTCAGACCACATTTTAGTGGGCACAGTGTGTGATGTGGTCCAAAGCAAGCGGAACAGAAAACATGGTGGCCAAGATTGTAAGAATAATGTGTTAACAGCTGTCTACAAGTTATAAATTATACAGCTTCTTATTAACACTCTGTAGCTGCACTCACTGCAGCCAAGCAGCTTCTCTCTTTCAATCAATCAATATTTCCTGAATGAGGTCGATCCTGCCTGCCTCCCTTAAACTGGCTGGCAGTTGGGATGGGAGGGTAACTTTAAAAATGTACTGCAATACAATTACTAATTATCTGTTAAAAAGTGTATTTAGTCCTTGGATAGTGACAGGAATTGAACAGCTGGCAAGCAAAGTTTATGTTTCTCCCGTTTTCTGATTTACAAACAATATTGTTTGTAAATTTCCGCCCAGTGAAGGCGTTGCTGTTAGTGGCCATGAGTTGATGGTTTCACCAGCACGTTTCAGTGGAGTGGTACTGTGGGATCATTCATGCACATGTGCACAGTAGTTTAAATTGTTTATTATAAAAATAAGGATTGTAATCCTGTCAATAATCCCCATTTTAAATAAATATATCAGTAAGCTGTTTAAGTCTTTTATTGTATGACTTTAACAGAATACAGTTCACCTTTACGTAACGTAAAGTGTTCCATTACAACCACGCTGGCTTGGCATTGGAGAGCCTTGTATAGATTACCATCGTAAGGTAACTCATTACGTACCGATCATGCTTACTGTCGTGCGAGACGCCCCCTAAAGGCCCATTCTGAGCCAGGAAAAACCCTGTTTATGTAAACATGTTAACACAACATCTGTACTAAAATATGTACTACATACAAGTCATACTAGTACACGGCTTTAGCCGTTAGTTTACAAACAAATCAACACATTTAACCGCTTTACAAATAACACAAAACGTGCACCTTCAGATGCCTAGATGTCACAAAAAGAAATCTTTCTTAAGATTAATTACGTATTTTGGTTTTCCACAGTGGTTTTCGGGCTGTTTCACCACCATCCACAATTTATTAGAATAGGCAGCTATCAATCAAACAATATTTCCTGAATGAGAGGTCAGTCCTGCCTGCCTCTGGACATTAGACAGCGTTGCGATGCCATTCCTCAACCTCCCAGAACACCTTTGGGATAAACTTGGAAGGAGGACCTACCCGTCAGCCCTTCACCACTACTAAAACACTGCAGATCCCCTGACGGTCAGCAGGTCCAGCTCTGTGCTGAGGTTTTCTTTGGCTCCAAACATCGGTTATTGTGTCACTCTGCAGTTGCTCATTAGCAGGAGCTGAGTGAATTTCTACTGTTGCACTTGGTTATTAAAGAGTGACAAATGTCTGAATTGTTAATTACAAACACACACAGTTTGTCAGCGCGATCCTGCAGCCGGCAGACACTGTTGCTAAGAGACTAATCAACTGGCTGGAGGGATTTTTCGACAAGTGTAATTAACCTCAAACAAGCATGAACACACACACAAACACGCAGTGATGTAGCTATCCAAACGTCTTGGAGAAAAGTTTGTGTTGTGCTGCTCCATCCCGATTCTCTTCACGTCTGTTCTCTTTGATTGAGTCCATTGTGTTCTGTTCCTTCTAGTAATTACTGCTGTTATTGCATCTGTCTGGTTTGCTGAGATGACATCTGGTTTTTATCTCCCTGACAGAAGTCTCTTATTGTTCGTCTGTGTTTCTTTCAAGTCTCTGTTTATTACAGCAGCAGCCATCTCAGTTTTCCCGCATTTGTTTCATAAAAGCTCTTTAGTGAGGATTTTTCTGCAGAAACACAAGTCTGGGTAAGAAAATACAAGGAGCAGTTTACCAGTTTGTCCTTTTTAACATCTGAAAAGAGTGGAAGACGTCATTTATTATTTTATGTTTATAATGTGAAGTATGAATACTGAATAATGGGACGAGGATTAAATTATTAGGATCAGATCAGGATAAAGTATAATACAGCACTGTAATACACTGAATAAAGTATTGGGATCAGGAGTAAAGTATTGGGATCAGGAGTGAAATATTGGGATCAGGAGTAAAGTATTGGGATCAGGAGTGAAATATTGGGATCAGGAATAAAGTATTGGGATCAGGAGTATAGTATTGGGATCAGGAATAAAGTACTGGGATCAGGAGTAAAATATTGGGATCAGGAGTAAAGTATTGGGATCAGGAATAAAGTATTGGGATCAGGAGTATAGTATTGGGATCAGGAGTGAAATATTGGGATCAGGAGTAAAGTATTGGGATCAGGAGTGAAATATTGGGATCAGGAATAAAGTATTGGGATCAGGAGTATAGTATTGGGATCAGGAATAAAGTACTGGGATCAGGAGTAAAATATTGGGATCAGGAGTAAAGTATTGGGATCAGGAATAAAGTATTGGGATCAGGAGTAAAGTATTGGGATCAGGAGTAAAATATTGGGATCAGGAGTAAAGTATTGGGATCAGGAATAAAGTATTGGGATCAGGAGTAAAGTATTGGGATCAGGAGTAAAGTATTGGGATCAGGAGTAAAGTATTGGGATCAGGAGTAAAGTATTGGGATCAGGAGTAAAGTATTGGGATCAGGAGTAAAGTATTGGGATCAGGAGTGAAGTATTGGGATCAGGAGTAAAGTATTGGGATCAGGAGTAAAGTATTGGGATCAGGAGTAAAGTATTGGGATCAGGAGTGAAATATTGGGATCAGGAATAAAGTATTGGGATCAGGAGTAAAGTATTGGGATCAGGAGTAAAGTATTGGGATCAGGAGTAAAGTACTGGGATCAGGAGTAAAATATTGGGATCAGGAGTAAAGTACTGGGATCAGGAGTAAAACAGTACTGTACCTGTCCAGTCTGCTGACAGGGCGTCTGGTACTCGGCTCTCTGACAGAGGTCTTTTACTCGTTGGTGTTTGGGCAGGAAGTTCTCCTCCTGCGACACTTCCTTTCCCTCGACATGCAGGTGCAGCAGCTTCCTGTTAACAGACCCAACAGGCAGGAGGCAAGTTAGAAACGCCGGACACCGTTTATTTCCTGCTGAACGTTTTCCACCATCATCTGGTCAACGGTTTAAACTGTCCAGTTTATGACCCATCAACCTCAGCTGTACTTTATGTTTAAGTACTAATTAGCAATGTTGTGCTAACATAACTGCACTACAATTAGTACTACATGCCAAAGAAACAAAACAAAATATTAATAAAAAATTGTTCTCTTGAGCTACTCCTGCAGTATTTACTGTATTAGAACTAATTAATTATTATATATAATAATTAATTATAATTCAATTTGTAGTCATATTAACTCTAGCGGTAGCAGTGATCCTAGCAGCAGTGACAGTGGCTGTGAGGTAGTAATATGTGTTGTCATGCAGCAGCAGCATCAGGTATATCTAAAGTTTTTACCCTCTCTCCACCAGAAACGAGTCTCTCCACACCTTTGGCTTCTTGTTCACTTGGAACCTGAAGAAGAAGAAGAAAACAGCACTGTAAGTTCACCAACAATAAGCACAGCCATCGCCTCCTCCCGTCATCCTTCCCCTCTTTGTCTTTTTCTCCTAACGTCAACTCCAGAAACACAAGAGGCAAAATCTCTTTAGCAAACCAGCAGCTAAATGTTCAACCAAGAAACCGACGTGGTGATCATTACAGTTACTCATTTACTTTTTTTAAATCACAAGTGACTTGTACCTGACCTGTGTTTGCAAAAAATATTTTTTATATATACTGTATATAATCTCTAATTTGATATCTGAAAAAGTCTGTATTGGTGACGTAAACATTGTTTTTAACTTTGCTGCTTACTTTTGTACCATTAAGGTTTTTCACTGGACTTGAACTACTTAGATTTCCAGAACTTTCATCTAACTCAGGTTTATATATACAGTGGGTACGGAAAGTATTCAGAACCCTTTAAATTTTTCACTCTTTGTTTCATTGCAGCCATTTTCCAAAAATCAAAAAAGTTCATTTTATTTCTCAGTAATGTACACTCAGCACCCCATCTTGACAGAAAAAAACAGAAATGTAGAAATTTTTTCAAATTTATTAAAAAAGAAAAACTGAAATATCACATGGTCATAAGTATTCAGACCCTTTGCCGTGACACTCATATTTAACTCAGGTGCTGTCTATTTCTTCTGATCATCCTTGAGATGGTTCTACACCTTCATTTGAGTCCAGCTGTGTTTGATTATACTGATTGGACTTGATTAGGAAAGCCACACACCTGTCTATATAAGACCTTCCAGCTCACAGTGCATGTCAGAGCAAATGAGAATCAT